>NC_042990.1:21764725-21949725 GCF_901001165.1 Salmo trutta | reverse complement strand
GGAGAGAGCAGGGGGATGAGAGAGCAGAGGGATGGAGAGAGCAGAGGGATGGAGAGAGCAGAGGGATGGAGAGAGCAGAGGGATGGAGAGAGCAGGGGGATGGAGAGAGAGTTTGAGGAAGATAGGATGTGTCCTTGTGAGAGAAATTAAATAAGGGGTCATCCATAAAGGATACTATAAGTTGAGGGGGACAGACCCAAGGCTGTTGGGATTTAAGCAGGTACTGTAAGTGGTAGAAACTGCTCGCACATAGGCTGACCTTCTCTGTCTGCAAAAAAATTAAGTAAAGTTGGCCATAACATGAAATACTGGTGGACGAGACAGTTTGGAATACCAGAGCTATAGCAATTGCACGATTGGCAACGCATAGAACAAAAACGCACGGAACAAAAATATAAACGCAACATGTAAATAAAATATACAAGAAATGTTCCAAACCCACAAAAAGCTTATTTCTTTCAAATTGTGTGCACACATTTGTTTACAGCACATCCGTGTTAGTGAGCATTTCTCCTTTTCCAAGATAATCCGTCCAACTGACAGGTGTGGCATATCAAGAAGCTGATTAAACAGCATTATCATTACACAGGTGCACCTTGTGCTGGGGAAAATAAAAGACCACTGTAAAGTTTTGTCACACAACACAACGCCACAGATGTCTCAAGATTTGAGGGAGCGTGCAATTGGCAAGCTGACTGCAGGAATGTCCAACAGAGCTGTTGCCACATAATTTAATGTTCATTTCTCAAACGTTGTTTTAGAGAATTTGGTAGTACGTCCAACCGGCCTCACAACCGCAGGCCACGTGTAACCACGCCAGCCCAGGACCTCCACATCTGGCTTCTCCACCCGCGGGCTCGTCTAAGAGCCAGCCACCTGGACAGCTGATGAAACTGTGGGTTTGCCCAGCCAAACTGTCAGAAACCATCTCAGGGAAGCTCATCTGCTTGCTCATCGTCCTCACCAGGGTGTTGACCTGACTGCAGTTCGGCGTCGTAACCGACATCACTGAGCAAATGCTCACCTTCAATGGCCACTGGCACACTGGACAAGTGTGCTCTTCACGGATGAATCCCGGTTACAACTGTACCTGGCAGATGGCAGATGGCAGACAGTGTGTATGACTGCTAATGTCAACGTTGTGAACAGAGTGCCCCATGGTGGCGGTGGGGTTATGGTATGGGCAGGCATAAGCTACGCACAACGAACACGATTGCATTTTATCGATGGCAATTTGAATGCACAGAGATACCGTGACAAGATCCTGACGCCCGTTGTCGTGCCATTCAACCGCATTATCACCTCATGTTTCAGCATGATAATGCACACCGTCATGACGCAAGGAGCTGTACACATTTCCTGGGAAATGAAAATGTCCCAGTTCTTCTATGGCCTGCATACTCACCAGACATGTTACACATTGAGCCTGTTTGGGATGCTCTGGATCGACGTATACGACAGCATATTCCAGTTCCCGCCAATATCCAGCAACTTCGCACAGCCATTGAAGAGTGGGACAACATTCCACAGGCCAAAATCAACAGCCTGAACAACTCTACGCAAATAAAAAGGTGGGTTGCGCTGCATGAGGCAAATGGTGGTCACACCAGATACTGACTGGTTTTCTCATCCACTCCCCTACCTTTTTTTAAGGTATCTGGGACCAACAGATGCATATCTGTATTCCCAGTCATGTGAAATCCATAGATTAGTACCTAATTCATTTATTTCATTTCCTTTTGTGAACTGTAACTCTATAAAATCTTTGAAATTGTTGTGTCGTGCGTTTCTTTTTCTGTTCAGTATAATATGCATCTAACTAACCATCACCAACACAGTCATATATGGTACATCAACAAATGAAAAGCATCTGGTACCTTCAGGAAGACTTGCTCAGAGAGGTGTTTCTCTACCTACTCACCATCAACTCAGAAATAATCATTCAGAAGTTAATATGAATGTCAGTTAATAAGGATAATGAAGATGAGGGGACATGAGAGTTATTTTTTCCCCCCACAACATCCTGCTCAACCCAGAAAAAGATGGGTTGCATGTTGAGTTTATAGTGTTGTTCAGTGTTTATATCAAGGCCTTTTCTACAAGCCTTCCCTTATGGGCCTTCTTTCTGGTTTCTGAGGTGCTAAAGAATCAAACCAATAAGACCACAACAAAGGCATCAATATATCTAACTAATTATATCAGCCATCATCTTTCACCTCTAAGCCTTTTGACCTTTGTACTTGCATGGCTTTCCTGGCCATCTGATTGTATGGATTACATATGTTCCATTCATTACTTCATTGAATATTTGTAATCCAATAACCAATAGTGTAAAATACTGAAGTAAAAATAGTTTAAAGTACTACTTAAGTAGTTTTTTGGGGTATCAGAACTGTGCTATTTATATTTTTGACAAGTTTTGCTTTTACTCCACTACATTCTTAAAGAAAATACGTATGTACTTTTTACTCCACTACATTCCTAAAGAAAATACGTATGTACTTTTTACTCCACTACATTCCTAAAGAAAATAATGTACTTTTTACTCCATACACTTTCCCTGACACCCAAAAGTACTTGTTACATTTCAAATGCTTAGCGGTGAGGAAAAGGGACCCAATTTAATCATTTTACATTTTAGTCATTTAGCAGACGCTCTTATCCAGAGCAACTTACAGTAGTGAATACATACATTTCACACATTTTTTTTTTTTTTTTCTTCCCGTACTGGTCCCCCGTGGGAATCGAGCCCACAACCCTGGCGTTGCAAACACCATGCTCTACCAACTGAGCCACACAATCCCTATTGCAGTATTTACATGGTAGCTTACGTCAACCTTTTTTTCTATGGCCACATAAAATTGCAAAATGATTGAGTAGTGCTCTGTAACATACTTAGTACAAGACTCCTGTCACAGGTAGATGATTGTGGTAATCAGAGGGAAAAGCCTGCGAGCATGTGCATGTGTGCGCCCAAGCAATAGTTCCTAACCAAGCAAGAAATTATACATAAACATGACAGCTTGAATCCTGTCCTTAGTCTGCGAGTCACGAAGGGAGCAGCAAACCAACCCTTCCGTCAACACTGTCTGCAGCCTCAGATCCAGCCTGAGTATAGAGAGAGAGAGAGAGAGAGAGAGAGAGAGAGAGAGAGAGAGAGAGAGAGAGAGAGGAGAGAGAGAGAGAGAGAGAGAGAGAGAGAGAGGAGAGAGAGAGAGAGAGAGAGAGAGAGAGAGAGAGAGAGAGAGAGAGAGAGAGATTTGGGCTCTGGCTCTATGAGGCCAGGCTGAGCGTTGCATGGCTGGCCCTCACTGGCTGTCTGGCAGCTAGACAACCCTATCCCCCTCTTATCTGCCTGGTTCACAATCAGGCTTCCCCTACCCTCCTACCTCGCCACGCCGGGCGCCGGGTGGTGCATAAGCAATATTTCCACCAGCATCCTCCTCCAAACCCTCCCTTGAGATTTATCTGGCTGTTGAAGTAGAAAATGAATATTTTACAGTTCACTTGTCTGATCAATTACCTACAAGCTGTTGCTGTATTTTGTGGCTGGTGGGAGAGAAGGGAGAGGAGAGGACAGTGTTTGTAGGTAGTATGATAGAGAGGTCCATAGGGAAACTCCACTCACAACAATGCTAGAAAGACAGAGAGAGGGAGAGAGAGAGCGAAGGAAGTTGTGAACGAGACGGTAGTCTCAAGTGAACCTCTTCTTTTCTGTATGCACAGAGCCCTGGAATTGTTGGGAAACAAATTAAAGCTTTCAGATGATAATTAGCCAGGTAATCTGTGGAGGTTACAGACAGAGAGTGCTGATTAGGAAACGCTAAGTGCTCCTTGATTCAAGGCCAATTAGAATCTTTCCAAAATGATGTATCCCGGTTGAGATCTACATGGCCTTCAGAAAGTATTCATAGCCATTGACTTACTCCTCGTTGTGTTGTGTTACAGCCTCAATTCAAAATGGATTAAATACATTTTTGTTCTCACACGTCTACACACAATACCCAAAATGACATTTTTGCTAATTTATTGAAAATGAAATATAGAAATATATAATTTACATATGTATTCACACCCCTTTGCTATGACACTCCAAATTGAGCTGAGGTGCATCCAATGTCCTTTGATCATCATTGAGACGTCACTACAACTTGATTGGAGTCCACCTGTGGCCATTTAAATTGTTTGGACATGACTTATGAAGAAACACACCTGTCTATAGGTCCCACAGCTGACAGTGCATGTCAGAGCAGACTCTACCATGAAGTCTGTAGATCTCCAAGATAAAACTGTGATGAGACATATACAGTGCATTCGGAAAGTATTCAAACCCCTTGACTTTTTCCACATTTTGTTACGTTACAGCCTTTTTCTAAAATTGATTAAATAGTGTTTTTTCCTCATCAATCTACACACAATACCCCATAATTACTAAGCAAAAACAGTTTTTTAGAAATGTTAGCAAATGTATATAAAACAAAAAACTGAAATATTGCATTTACATAGGTATTCAGACTTTACTCAGTACTTTGTTGAAGCACCTTTGGCAGTGATTACAGCATTGAGTCTTCTTGGGTATGACGCTGCAAGCGTGGCACATTTCTGGAGTGTTTACATTTTCCAAGAGCATAGTGGTCTCCATCATTTGGAAATTGAAAAATTATGGAACTACCCAGACTCTGCCTAGAGCTGGCTGTCCAACCAAACTGTGCAACCAGCCAAGAAGGACCTTGGCCAGGGTGGTGACCCAATGACCACTCTGACAGAACTACAGAGATCGGAGAACCTTCCAGAAGGACAACAATATCTACAGCACTTCATCAATCTGGGCTTTATGGGAAAGTGGCTAGACAGATGCCACTCCTGAGAAAAAAGCACATTACAGCTTGCTTGGAATTTACAAAAAGGCATGTGAGAGACTACGAGAGAATAAGGCAAAACATGATGTGGTCTGAATTTGTTTTAACTCATTGGCCTGAATGCAAAACGCTATGTCTGGAGAAAATCAGGCACTGTTCAACTCTAACACCATCCCTACCATGAAGCATGGTGGTGGCAGCATCATGCTATGGGGATACTTTTCAGCGGCAGGGACTGGGAGACTGGTAAGGGTAGAGGGAACAATGAATGGAGCCAAATACAGGCAAATCCTTGATGAGAATTGGATTGCGTCCTACCTGACAGGTCGCGTCCTACCTGACAGGTCGCTCCTACCAGGTGGCGTGGCGAGAATCTGTCTCCGCACCACGTGCTCTCACCACTGGTGTCCCCCAGGGCTCTGTTCTAGGCCCTCTCCTATTCTCACTATACACCAAGTCACTTGGCTCAGTCATATCCTCACATGGTCTCTCCTATCATTGCTACGCAGACGACACACAATTAATCTTCTCCTTTCCCCCTTCTGATAACCAGGTGGCGAATCGCATCTCTGCATGTCTGGCAGACATATCAGTGTGGATGACGGCTCACCACCTCAAGCTGAACCTCGGCAAGACGGAGCTGCTCTTCCTCCCGGGGAAGGACTGCCCGTTCCATGATTTCACCATCACGGTTGACAACTCCCTTGTGTCCTCCTCCCAGAGTGCTAAGAACCTTGGCGTGACCCTGGACAACACCCTGTCGTTCTCCACTAACATCAAGGCGGTGACCCGATCTTGTAGGTTCATGCTCTACAACATTCGCAGAGTACGACCCTGCCTCACACAGGAAGCGGCGCAGGTCCTAGTCCACGCACTTGTCATCTCCCGTCTGGATTACTGCAACTCGCTGTTGGCTGGGCTCCCTGCCTGTGCCATTAAACCCCTACAACTCATCCAGAACGCCGCAGCCCGTCTGGTGTTCAACCTTCCCAAGTTCTCTCACGTCACCCCGCTCCTCCGCTCTCTCCACTGGCTTCCAGTTGAAGCTCGCATCCGCTACAAGTCCATGGTGCTTGCCTACGGAGCTGTGAGGGGAACGGCACCTCCGTACCTTCAGGCTCTGATCAGGCCCTACACCCAAACAAGGGCACTGCGTTCATCCACCTCTGGCCTGCTCGCCTCCCTACCTCTGAGGAAGCACAGTTCCCGCTCAGCCCAGTCAAAACTGTTCGCTGCTCTGGCACCCCTATGGTGGAACAAGCTCCGTCACGACGCCAGGACAGCGGAGTCAATCACCACCTTCCGGAGACACCTGAAACCCCACCTCTTTAAGGAATACCTGGGATAGGATAAAGTAATCCTTCTAACCCCCCCCCCAAAAGATTTAGATGCACTATTGTAAAGTGGTTGTTCCACTGGATATCATAAGGTGAATGCACCAATTTGTAAGTCGCTCTGGATAAGAGCGTCTGCTAAATGACTTAAATGTAAATGTAAATGAGAACCTGCTTCATAGAGCAAACGATCCAACAGGACAATGATCCCAAGCAATACAGCTAAAGCAACACAGGAATAGCTTCACAACAAGACTGTGAAAGTCCTTGAATGGCCCAGCCAAAGCCCAGACTGGAATCCCAATGAAAATCTGTAGAAAGACTTAAAGTCTGCTGTTCACCGCCACTCCCCATCTAACTTAGCAGAGCTTGAGAAAACCTGCAAGGAAGAATGGGAGAAAATCCCCAAATCCAGATGTACAAAGCTGATGCAGACATACACGAGACGACTCAAAGCTGTCATCGCCGCCAAAGGTGCTTCTACAAGGTATTGACTCAGGGGTGTGCATACTTATGTAAATTGATATATTTCAGTGAAATGCCTTTATTGCTAGTTCTAAACCCAACAATGCAGTAATCAATGAAGTACTAAAAATAACAAGGTAGAACAAAAGCAAACGAGAAATATAAATAAGAGGAACGCGAGAAAGTAAGAAGCTATACACAGGGTCAATTGCAATATCATATTTATAATGTGCAGGGATACCGTATTTACAACATGCGACGCTAATAGCAATCCTATAGGCATGACAGGCTAGTGTTACCACAGTTAACTTAGCATTAGGATATACAGTTTTTCCCCAAAAAATACAACTCTGTAATATATAACACTTGGGTGGGGAGATGTCAGGGCCTAAACCATATAAACAGAGTAGAAAAAAACACAATATTACCTCAAAGGAACTATAAATCAGTATAATATCTGTCACCATTTTTTATCTTGTGTTATTCTATGGGCTAGCCTTGCTTAGTTGTCACTTGATCAATTTACACATTTAAACTTGACAATTTCAATATAAAAGGTGTATCACTCATTTCGGCTCGAACATTTTCTATAGATAATGTGCTTGTGTACACCACATACCTGTTTAAGAGAACAAAGAAAAAGACACAGGAGGAGAAACAGTTAGTTGTCACAGGCGTCTTCTTCGAGTGTTGTTGAGGGGAGGGGAGACGCAAACCACTGTGCTCCCGCCCCCCTGATGGTGGCAGCAGGCATAAACTATACCCAATGAAATCCTTGGAGGACTCAGCCCAAAATAAAAGTGGATTACAAGCGTATACAGTGATGGTTGCAACAACAATATCTAAACCATTTTTTATAAATGCAATGCAATTCCATAACCTTATAGGCAGCCACAACTATAGAGTACACAAATAATAATTCATTCTTAGACAGGTTTCTGTTTGTTTTCAAAACTTGTACATTATAAACCAAGAATTATAAACCTACAATGGCCTACTACATCATCTCAATCTAATCTCAAATGAGATGGCAAATATCATCTAAAGAAGAGACAGGAAACAACCAAGTAGTCATAAGTTTTTTTTAAAATATATACTCCATGTAAAAAAAATATTCTGGAATACATGTCAAAGCAATTAATGCACTGAACAAAAAAAGGAATGTTCTGAGTACATTTTGCATGATGAAAATACATAACCATATTATTAATTTTTGTATGGGGGTTTGGACACACCTACTCATTCCAGGGTTTTTATTTATTTCTACTATTTTCTACATTGTAGAACAATAGTGAAGACATCAAAACTATTAAATAACACATATGGAAACATGTAGTAACCAAAAAAGGAATGCTTTTCCAACAGTCTTGAAGGAGTTTTGATGTCTTCACTATTATTCTACAGTGTAGAAAATAGTAAAAATAAAGAAAATCCCTGGAATGAGTAGGTGTGTCCAAACTTTTGATTGGTACTGTATGTTATTAAAATATATTATCATATATTTTAAAATATGTCACTTTCTTTGGTATATATGGACATATATTATTTTTCTGTATGGGGTTCATAACAAAAATAACCCAAACTACATTGTCAATCTGTTTTTTATATTAAGTTAGTGTCACCCTGTCACAGCATGACATGAACCTCCAGGGCCAGCGATTGCTCTCCCCCCTTCAGAAAGGTCACAGACATGTACTGTAAAACACGGTCCTTTATCTACTGTGTCATTTCACCATGATCATATCATTCTGCCAGTGGCTGATTGTCCCTTTGAGGTTAAATGAATGAAGTGTCTGAATTATGTCTCAATCAAACACGTCCATTATCCCTGCAATCAAATCAACACTGTGATTGTCAGAGGCTGCAGATGCAACGGATGAAAAGGAAAAGAAGATGGTACCAGTGGGTGTTAACCTCAAAATGACATTCTCTCTCCGTAACCACGTTTCCATCCACAGTAAAGTCATACCGTATAAAAAAAATAGAATTTGTTCGTCCTACATGGTGGGATCGTTTTGTGTCGGTAACATTAATTATGCGAGAAATGGCGGTGGAAATGCCTTTATGCGCAAATATTTCTATAATAATCATCATGTGATGGAGTCATGAGATGATATGGTGTGTGATCCTCCCACTATGACTCGGAACACATGCAGTTTATTGCAGTGTTTATTAGGCTACAGATTAAATAGCATGATGGTGAGTGCACAGTGAGCTTGATGCTTCTTTTCAATAAATATCGAGTGTCTGAGTCTGGTGACGTGATGAACGATGCTTGACTGCTGTTTGACAAATATTCTCACTCTTATCCATAATAATCTCATCATGTAGACTAGCCTAAGGCAGGTCTGTACCTGCACTGTATCTGAAAGCTGTTGGCTAGAGAGCACGTGCCAACGCCAGAGCGTGCACATTCAACCCAACAGTTTTTGTGACATAGAGTTGAAAATACGATGGAAACACATTCAATTTTTGATTTTTATTCGGTACATGAACACTTAAACTAAAATGCTGTATGCAGTTGGTCATCACCACTCACTTTTTATCTGCAACTAGTCTGTTTGGTGGAAACACCACTTGTGGGAAAATGCGCATATTTTCTTTATGCAGATGTTTGAATATTCGCATGAAAATTAGTCGCAAATTGCGTGGAAACCTAGCTAGCAAAGTATTCAGAAAAATACTTTTGTTTTTTTAGAGGGATTAAAAGAAGAAGAAGAAGAAGAGTTTGGGGGTTTATCAGAAGCATAGCAAACAAACCCTAAAAGCAAACCAACTGGGCACACACTGGTTGAATCAACGTTGTTCAACGTCTATTCCACGTTTGTTCCATGTCATGATGTGGAACCAACGTGGAATAGACGTTGAACAATGTTGATTCAACCAGTGGGTGCCTAGTGGGTTTGCTTTGAAATGATGTGGAATAGACGTTGACTTGACATCCGTGCCGAGTGGGAAGGCACATTTGACCAGGAAAAGCTCCTTTAGTTTGATTTAGAAGCCAGAAACCATGATAGAAATCCGATTGAACCCAATCCAGGGTGTGAGTTCATACACAACATGGGACAAGCAGTATTACAGGGTAACACTTGATTAATTCTGCCCTGGATAGTGTAAATGAAATCTGACTTTATTCTGGGTCTGTTTATCAAAATGGAGATGATACAATAATCCGGATCACAAAAATCTGTGGATTACAGAAGTAATCATCACGTTGGATGAGATGAAAACTTCTCAGACAAGTAAGGCAGGTCTGTTGTAATGTAGCTACCATGTAAAGCTGATGTCAACGATGATCCTGTGACTGTGAGTGTAGCCAGATAATGAACTCTGCTGTAACACTCCATCGTTAGAATTCAGTTTTACCGCTTACCTCATCGCTCCACTGGACTGTCGGTCCCTGGATGGGAGACCAGATGCTGCTGGAAGTGGTGTTGGAGGGCCAGTAGGAGGCACTCTTTCTTCTGGTATAAAACAAATAAAAATAAAATAAAAAGGGAAAATAAAATATTAACAAATAATCAAAAAATATATATATATCCCAATGCAGTGATTGTGATATTGCCCTGTGTAGGGTGCCGTCTTTCGGATGGGACGTTAAACGAGTGTCCTGATTCTCTGTGGTCACTAAGGATCCCATGGCACTTATCTTACGAGTAGGAGTGTTAACCCCGTTGTCCTGGCTAAATTCCCAATCTGGCCTTCATACCATCACGGTCACCTAATAATCCCCAGTTTACAATTGGGTTATTCCTCCCCCCTCCTCTCCCCTGTAACTATTCCCCAGGTCGTTGCTGTAAATGAGAATGTGTTCTCAGTCAATTTATCTGGTAAAATAAGGATAAAATAAATAAAAAATAAGTATTTGATCTGTCCTTTACTAGGCATCATTCTTGGACACATTTTATAATACAGGATTAAAATAAAAAATGCTACAAAAGCTCAATCATATTACAAAGACATCTTAAGGTTTGTTTCTCGTTTGATGAGTATTTCTAGCATTTGCCATCAAGTTCCAGAATCATCCAAATACATTTTGCTCATAAAACGCAGATTAATCTCACAGCATGATGAACACATCGGAATATAATCTATTCACTGGAATCTTTGATTGGAAAAAGCTTCAACAGAATCCTTCTATGGCCGAATGTCCCCTTGAGCTAAAACAGAGGAATAGGGTCTACCAGATGATTGAATGTCCACTCAGTGGGGGGTCCTTTTGTCTGCACAAGTCCTGATCATATCCTCTCTATTTCATCTTCTCTTCAATACAACATACTGTATGTTAGAGTTAAAGCACTGGAGTGGAAATTATATAATTTCAGTTAAATCTGACTGTCAGTCCTGTATTATTATTGCATATTCAGGGAATCAATGTTTCCATGGTGACTTTACAGCAAAGGAACAAGACACAGCAGGTACATCCTGAACAATTTAAGAATTCGTATTTATTTTAAGATGTGATTCATTTTCACTATGTGTTGCAATAGTCAAAATCTTGAGGTGCATTATACACAGCAGCATGTTCCGAATATTAAAGCAAAATGCCAGTGTGATATCAGGAATAGTTGATAGTTCTTTAACACTAGAATGGCTGATAGCATCATAGTGACTCAAAACTATTTTAAATGTCCAATTATGCTACCATTTTCAAGGCCATGTCCCCCGTCCTTAACTTTTCCTAAATACGAAAAATAAGCTTTTATTGTGTTCTAACACACATTCTTGTGTTTCATAGATGTAACAAAGGCTCCATGAATAACATGTATTTTACACTTGGAATTCTGTGTTTTTAGTTTTCCATTTTTCCATCTAGCCTTTAGTAACATAAACCAACTCAAATGTTATTCAGTTCTTTCAAAGACTTTTTTTCTTCGTATTCTAATGTTACCGAAGACCATCATAAACACAACCAAACGATCATTTTTCCAATGACATATATTCAATCTATTTATTAGCCTGTTAGAATGTTGACTTTGAAAAGATGTGTCATTGTCACGTAGGGGGTCCAACGAGACCAGGAGTATTAATGGTATTATAAACTCCCTGTGGTCCATGACCACTACACACAACCACAGTAACCTTGATTCTCTCTGAGGTAGAGAGATGCAACACATGCCTCAAATATACTTACTAATACTTACTGTACAGTTCTGCCTATTCCACTAAAGTCGTTTATCCAGACTCGTTGTTCAGAATGCAATCCTTTCATAGAAAACTATGAAAGGATTCTCTGGTGGACTGGACAACTATGGAAATCTGATTCACATGCCACTGCCATTCATACCTGAACTGTCGCACAATCAGTAATAATACTGTTCCATTACATGTATAACGGCTGAGGAAAAACCCTATCACTGGAAACATCTGCATGCTGCTGAAATGTTTTATGCTTGGTGCATCAGGCCTGTGGTCCTCTTTCTCAAAGAAAGCCCACATGGCATCTCTTCTAGCTCGTCAAATCGAAACAGCCCAAACTATTTGATTGTTAACTCTGTCAATCCATCATGTCTTTGAAAAAAACTGCATATCATGGTCCTTCGGCCCAAACAGATAATCAGATTGCATCAACAGTGTTCCAGGAAATGTTTGCGTTCCATGTGAATTCCTGATTGTTTTCTCGTTTCCCTATGTGACTGGATCAAACAATCCTCCTGCGATAGATTGGAGGTACCAAACCTTACTTTCCAAACAAATCAGAATCATGATAGATTCAATTTGGAAGGAAAGCATGATCGTCAAATGTATATTTTACATCCTTATCAGCACAAATTATTAGTATTAAAGTATTACTATATATTTGTATTTATGTCCAGGTAAATTGTTCGGTTTGGGTAACACTATATTTTAAGAGCTAGCCAAGGAGCTACATGTGTCCCAATTAAAGTCGAAGAAGGTCGTTAAAAAGTTTGCATAATTTAACACAGCACGGGTCCATCAAAGGTGTAATGATAAGGATAACAGCAAGCTCCCTTCAGTTTAATACGCCTACAATCCTAAGACCAAAAGTGCATATTTTTTCATTTCTTCTACCAGCTATTTGATCATTTTGCTTTCTTTTCTCTCCATGTTTTTGTTCTGATCTTCCCTGAGCCATGCAGAGACTCTGGACCCTATTACCTATATACTGTTGTTTTACCAGAGCCCTATGTGTGTTAGTGCACTGAAAGAGAATAGGGTACCATTTGGAACGCAGGCCCTGTGTCGTGTGGTGCTACGATAGCTGGCATTAGTTCATCTCTCTCTCTCCGAGGTGATGTCAGAAGGAGGTCCAAGAAAGCAGACACGCAAAACAGGAAACACTACACAGAATGAATCAACGCAGAGTGCCTGGCACGTTTCCCCTTTTGTAAATTCCAAAGCTCATTTAGCCTCGAAATGCTTTATGAAAGATCTAAAAGGACTTTTCTTAAAGCTGAACTAATTTATCTAACCTCAAGTCAACAACTAAAGCAAAAGAAAAGGAGGCGAGGAGAGAGATAGAGAGGGACATGAGAGAAGGAGAAGAGAGAGAGAGAGATGGAGAGAGATCGCTCTGCGATAGGTTCTCAGCAGGATAAACATTAATCAAGCAGTTCTGCCCTGAAACTAAACATGTTGATTTGAGGAGTGAGTGGAGGTTCGGTAAGGAGAGAGAAGAGGAGACAGAAGAGGGGAGAGAGGGGGAGAGATAAAGGGATAAAGGGATGGGGAGAGGGAGAGAAGGAAAGAGTAAAGAGCTGGAGAGACAGACATTAGAAATATATATATATATATATATATATATATATATATATATATATATATATATAGAGAGAGAGAGAGAGAGAGAGAGAGAGAGAGAGGTACTGTATACAGAAAAAAAGAGGGAAAGAGGGTAACGAATAGCAGAGAAAAAGAGAGAGAGTTGTTATAGTAGAACATCTCCTCCTGTCCTCAAGTGGGGCTTACCATGTATTTGCATCTTAGTCAAATTCGCTTTGAAGATTCAAAGTTCCTCTCCCTCTCCTCTCTTTGCATAGCCTGCTCTGGACATTTTGGGGCCGATGCTGTTGCGTTCTCCATTCTTAAGGCACTCTGGGAGAGTCTGTTCACTGTAGTTTGGAATAAGTCCCCATATTGTGCTTCATAGTGAGTGTAGGTGTGTGCATGCGTGCATGTGAGGGTTAATGTGTGTCTGTTGGTGAATGTGTACACGTGTCCATGCAAACACGTCTTTACATGTTTGTGTATGCGTTTGTGTATCCTGAGCAATGCATCACCATCATCAATGGTGTCCATTTTTTTCTTCTTCCACCGGTAACACAAAACATGTACAATACTTCAGCAGAAAATACATTTTCGATGGTTCCCTCTGTGGCTACAATGTGCAGTAAAAAACATTTACTGCACATTGTAGCCATATTTATGTTGGCTATGTTGGTTTATTTACCATATACAGACATTGATGACGACACAGATTTAGATGAATCGAAGATAATAATACTGAAGTATTTTACTTCTCATCCTGTCAATACAAATCTCTACAGTAAACTTGAGTAAAAAGCGAGAAAATAAATGTAACATTTTTTTTTCTTTCAATAAAGTCAAATCAAAGCAGTAAAATGAGGAATGGTTACCACCATGCAGAAAATGTGCACATTTTATGTGCGCAAGTTAATTATGCCACTTCAGAGAAAGCTTGTGAAAGGATAAGGAAAGCTGCATAAATTTAGCTGTAATCCAGGCTGGCAGAACTCATTTGCAGGGACAGGCTTATCTGAGCACTGCAGCTTTCTCACAAAATTAACCTTGGATATTTGGGCCCAATTCAGCCAGCGTTTGATTCTCTCTCCCTCTCTCTCTCTCTCTCTCTCTCTCTCTCTCTCTCTCTCTCTCTCTCTCTTTCTCTCTCTCTCTCTCTCTCTCTCTCTTTCTCTCTCTCTCTCTCTCTCTTCTCTCTCTCTCTCTCTCTCTCTCCTCTCTCTCTCTCTCTCTCTTTCTCTCTCTCTCTCTCTCTCTCTCTCTCTCTCTCTTTCTCTCTCTTCTCTCTCCCTCTCTCTCTCTCTCTCTCTCTCTCTCTCTCACTCTCTCTCTGTCTCTCGCCCTTGGTCTCTCGTGCTTGCTCTCTCTCTCTCTCTCTCTCTCTCTCTCACTCTTTTTCTCTCCCGCGTGTGCGCTTGGGCACTTGCTCTCTTGTGCTTGCTCTCTCTCTCTCGCCCTTGCTCTCTCTCGTGCTTGCTCTCTCTCTCTCGCTCGTGCTCTTTCTCTCTATGTGTGTCTCTTTCTCAGAGGCTCAATGTATTACACAGTGAATAAAGCAGGACTCAATGTCACTGCAATGTTCGACTAAATAAATAAACAAGCAAAAGCACAGATCTTCTTTAAACATGTATGTGTGTCAGAACTACTCTCTATGTTCCTCCCAAGGAGCAGTTAGGCAGGGGAGCAGGCCCATTGTCTTGCTGTTCATTAGGTTTAATCTGTTTACTGTCTGTGTGGCATCTCATGTTGTTTTCTTGTGCTGAAGGCAACACTAATCTTGAGAACTCTGCTGCTTTGGCACCAACATTAAACGGCAGAGCCAATTCACACTGCTTTATTTCTATACTAGGAAGGACAGACAGAACATGCATTCCTATATGGACCAAATATGGGTTCAATTTGGGGTCCACTTTGAGGATTCTTGTGGGGAAAGTCTTGAAGATGTTTTGATGGATCTCTGTATGTCTACAAGTTCCTGTAGTATGTGAATACTGTGCCAAAACTTTCTGAACTGATGTTTTCCAGTCAGTTCCATGGTAGAATGTTAACTTAAAATATGACAGCCTCTTCAGAACTGCATCTGCCAATCAGCTACCCTAAGAATGCTCTATCGGCCAATCAGCTATCCTTAGGATGCTCTATTATGTCTGTCCTTTTGATAGGCTACTGAAGGGGAAGACAGGAGCAAGTCACCTTTGACGTATATCACTTTTTAAACCTTGATCTGTCCATGTGTCATTACAGTTTTTATTGATTACCTGGGCACATTCATCCAAACATAATTAACTTTTTCAAAACAATTAACACACAACCCCAAACTTAAACAAGTTGCAAAACATTAAATGCATGACACAAAATCAACTACCTCCATCAAAACATACAACTTGTTATCGAATGAAAGTGTATTTAAATCAATCGTTACACAGTGGCCCAAAAAATACTAATTATAACTATCAATATACCCTAACATGGTTAACCCTCTTTTATATGTCTGGGCCATTTGTTGATACTATCGTTATAGTATGCACCATCAAAGGTAAGTAAACATATTATCACAGCATGGGCTGAATTATTTTTCCCTAAAATGAGTTTACCAAAGATCAATTCAGAAGACCAATTCAGAAAGAATGTAACTCAAGAGCATTAATATTCAGGTTGAGAGCTTCAAGTTCCTTGGTGTCCACATCACCAACAAACTAACATGGTCCAAGCACACTAAGACAGTCGTGAAGAGGGCACGACAAAACCTATTCCCCCTCAGGAGGCTGAAAAGATTTGGCATGGGTCCTCAGATCTTCAAAAAGTTCTACAGTTGCACCATCGAGAGCATCCTGACTGGTTGCATCACTGCCTGGTATGGTAACTGCTCGGCCTCCGAACTCAAGGCACTACAGAGGGTAGTGCGTACGGCCCAGTACATCACTGGGGCCAAAATTGATGCCATCCAGGACTTCTATACCAGGCGGTGTCAGAGGAAGGACCGAAAAATTGTCAAAGCGGTACCGAAGCGCCAAGTCTAGGTCCAAGAGGCTTCTAAACAGCTTCAACCCCCAAGCCATGAGACTCCTGAACATCTAATCAAATGACTACCCAGACTATTTGCATTGCCCCCCCCCCCTATTTTATGCTGCTGCTACTCTCTATTTACTCTCTATGCCACTTTAATTACTCTACCTACATGTACAGTTGAGGTCGGAAGTTTACATACACTTAGGTTGGAGTCATTAAAACTCGTTTTTCAACCACTCCACACATTTCTTGTTAACAAACTATAGTTTTGGCAAGTCGGTTAAGACATCTACTTTGTGCATGACACAAGTCATTTTTCAAACAATTGTTTACAGACAGATTACTTCACTTATAATTCACTGTATCACAATTCCAGTGGGTCAGAAGTTTACATACACTAAGTTGACTATGCCTTTAAACAGCTTGGAAAATTCCAGAAAATTATGTCATGGCTTTAGAAGCTTCTGATAGGCTAATTGACATCATTTGAGTCAATTGGAGGTGTACCTGTGGATGTATTTCAAGGCCTACCTTCAAACTCAGTGCCTCTTTGCTTGACATCATGGGAAAATCAAAAGAAATCAGCCAAGACCTCAGAAAGAAAATTGTAGACTTCCACAAGTCTGGTTCATCCGTGGGAGCAATTTCCAAATGCCTGAAGGTACAATAGTACGCAAGTATAAACACCATGGGACCATGCAGCCATCATACCGCTCTGGAAGGAGATGCGTTCTGTCTCCTAGAGATGAACGTACTTTGGTGCGAAAAGTGCAAATCAATCCCAGAACAACAGCAAAGGACCTTGCAAAGATTCTGGAGGGAACCGGTACAAAGTATCTATATCCACAGTAAAACGAGCCCTATATTGACATAACCTGAAAGGCCGCTCAGCAAGGAAGAAGCCACTGCTCCAAAACCACCATAAAAAAGCCAGACTACGATTTGCAACTGCACATGGGGACAAAGATCGTACTTTCTGGAGAAACGTCCTCTGGCCTGATGAAACAAAAATAAAACTGTTTGGCCATAATGACCATCGTTATGTTTGGTGGAAAAAGGGGGAGGCATGCAAGCCGAAGAACACCATCCCAACCGTGAAGCACGGGGGTGGCAGTATCCTGTTGTGGGGGTGCTTTGCTGCAGGAGGGACTGGTGCACTTCACAAACTGGATTGCATCATGAGGCAGGAAAATGATGTGAATATATCGAAGCAACATCTCAAGACATCAGTCAGGAAGATAAAGCTTTGTTGCTAATGTGTCTTCCAAATGGACAATGACCGCAAGCATACTTCCACAGTTGTGGCAAAATGGCTTAAGGACAACAAAGTCAAGGTATTGGAGTGGCCATCACAAAGCCCTGACCTCAATCCTAAAGGAGATTTGTGGGCAGAACTGAAAAAGTGTGTGCGAGCAAGGAGACCTACAAACCTGACTCAGTTACACCAGCTCTGTCAGGAGGAATTGGCCAAAATTCACCCAACTTATTGTGGGAAGCTTGTGGAAGGCTACCCGAAATGTTTGACCCAAGTTAAACAATGTAAAGGCAATGCTACCAAATACTAATTGAGTGTATGTAAACTTCTGACCCACAGGGAATGTGATGAAAGAAATAAAAGCTGAAATAAATAATTCTCTCTAGTATTATTCTGACATTTCACATTCTTAAAATAAAGTGGTGATCCTAACTGATCTAAGGCAGGGAATTTTTACTAGGATTAAATGTCAGGAAGTGTGAAAAACTGAGTTTAAATGTATTTGGCTAGGTTAAATGTAAACTTCCGACTTCAACTGTACATATTACATCAATTACCTCGACTAACCGGTGCCCCCACACATTGACTCTGTACCGGTACCCCCTCTATATAGCCTCGCTATTGTTATATTACTGCTGCTCTTTAACTATGTGTAACTTTTATTTCTTATTTTTCAGGTATTTTTCTTAAAACTGCATTGTTGGTTTTAAGGGCTTGTAAGTAAGCATTTCACTGTAAGGTCTACACCTTTTGTATTCGGTGCATTTGACAAATACAATTTGATTTAATTTGATTTGATATCGAAAAACAAAAGACTTTATTTTATCTTTTGAACGATCTTCCTCTATGGGCCCCTCTACCTCTCCGTTGTCCTTGCCCTTGCTTGGCCTCTTAGTCCATTCACTTCAACTCAGAGGTGACCTCTTTTATGAACGAATAAGGACTGATTGCTGATTGAACAATTGTGCAAAGAAGTTTGCAGAAGAGTGCAGAAGAGGTTCACATTCATGGGAGTCATTTGTATCAGCTGTGACCAAATGTTTAAATTTTGTTTGTCATGATTTACTCAACTGAATTTTGTGTCTTATGTAGAGAGTTGTGTTTACTGTGCTTAGCGTTTGCATTGTGTGTGAAAGCAATGACTCAGTTGAACAAATGAATACTGTTATGCTCATTAGGTCATGATGGAGATCAAGTGGACCCCAGTTTAATTAAACGTGTTTTTTCGCAATCAAGAAAAACTGCAACATACACGGTATGATATCTGTTCAGTGCCAAGATTAATTGTCCACAGATTTGGATCATGTATTCAATAAATCATAATCATCAATGGTTGCCAATTTACACAGCATTTACAGGAGGATGTTATACGAGGAACAATGTTATTGTGATTGCCGTTCATGAAATGTAAGAGAGAAACCCACTGGGCACAAATTGGTTGAATCAAAATTATTTCAATGTAATTTGTCAATGTATTGTGAGGTGGAATCTGTGTGGGAAATATGTTACATTGGAGATTTGAGGGTGACATTTCAACAACAGAATTATGTCACCATGCTAAACAATTTTCAACATAGAAAAAACCTTGTATAAATGATATTGAATTTGTACCTTTGAAAATACTTCAACGTTATATCTATTAATTTGATCCCCATCCAATGTTTATTTTATTATTTTACCCTGTTTTCTCCCCAATTTCGTGGTATCCAATTAGTAGTTACAGTCTTGTCTCATCGCTGCAACTCCCGTACGGACTCGGGGGAGGCGAAGGTCGAGAGCCGTGCGTCCTCCGAAACACAACCCAACCAAGCCGCACTGTTTCTTGACACAACGCACACTTAACCCGGAAGTCAGCCGCACCAATGTGTCGGAGGAAACACCGTACACCTGGCAACCGTGTCAGCGTGCAATGCGCCCGGCCCGACACAGGAGTCGCTAGTGCGCAATGGGACAAAGACATCCCTGCCAGCCAAACCCTCCCATAACACGGACAATGCTGGGCCAATTGTGCGCCGCCCCATGGGTCTCCTGGGTGCGGCCGGCCTCGACTCGAACCCAGAATCTCTAGTGGCGATGCAGTGCAGCATACCTTTGAAAATACGTCATAGCTTCAACGTTATATCCACTATAAGAAAAAAACTACAGGCTGGGCAGCACCTCCTCCTGGAGAGTTAATTTATCTACAGCTATTAATTTGGTCTCCCATCCAATGTTTTAACCCAGCCCTGCTTAGCTTTTATATTTGTCACTGACTACTACTAATGTGCTATCATGAGAATGATTAGTGAGAGATCTCTTAATCACCAAATAGATTCACTGTTGCAATCGAAGTCATTCCATAGGGTAGGTTTAACAGAGCAAATGAAATGGAACTAAACTCTATAAGTCATATATCATCAATGAGACTATTTAGGCCTATAGTATTAGCGCATGTACGAAGTCATCAACAGCTATTAGTTCAATTCAACCCTGGGTTAAACTAAAAATTAACAACACATATAGACCTAGGGTTTCAATCTTTGGTTGATGTCAAATTTCATCTTTAAGTTAATAATGAATATATTGGATTCATGTCTCCATTTTAACCAAAAATCTAAGTTAAAGAATAGGACTAAATCAAATCAAACTTTATTTAAAGTGCATTTACAAAATATACATCTCCTTCAAAGGTTGTTATTTGCTTGCGTTAACAACCAAACACAATCCAGTATCACTTTTGCAATACAATAAACAGCCTATTAAGTTGTCGACAAGTTAACAAATGATATGTTGGATTCACATTTCCAACTAAACCAAAAATAGGATCAAGCCAGTGGCTAAGATGAAACTATCAAAACATTAGAAACATTTTGTTTAAATGTTGATATTTGGTTGTGTTGACAACCAAACACAATTCAATATTACTTTTATAATACAGTAAATAGCCTAGTTAAGTTAAGGATAGCTTACAAACTAATGTAATAGTTTTTATTCCACCTTAAAATGAGTAACTCATCCATGGCCACATTTTTAGGTTACGGTGTCTGTAAAAGTCTTACTATGTAATCATAGAAAGTGTACATGTTCAAGATAGCATGCAAAGATCGCAGGTCTGTGGAGCTCTTCACAATATAAATATCTGTGCAGAATCTTGAACAGCATTGATCACTTGTACTTTTAATGTAATCTCAACTGCAATCCAGGTCATTTGGTTGTGCTCTTATTGATGAAGGACAGTGATAACACATTAAATTGTTGTATAAATCCAAAATATATTACACTGTATTTCCATTGGAATTTGGTTGTGCTTTTAAATGGTTAAAAGCCTAGTGATAACATTGGGAATTTAACAAACTTCTGGTTGTCATTTTAAGTGGGTGAATAAAGGTTGAAATCTCATTGATCAACGTCTCAACCAAAAATTACCCACATTTCCACTTTGAAATTAGGTGGTCTGCCAGTGGGAACATACTGCTAGTTCATTTGCCATTCATTTACAGTTTGTACGATTAACTGTCATGATTCATTTCTGTCACTATACATGGATGTCCCCTGTGACACTTAACTAGAGAATACTACTCCAGATGATCTGGGAGCAAGTCACAAGTCACTGAGCATGAGAAGCTCATTTCTAACCTCGTCCCCCCCCAGTTCCAACATCATTCGCGCACGCGCGCACACACACACACACACGCGCGCGCACACACACACACACACACACACACGCGCGCACGCGCACGCGCACACGTGCACGCGCGCACGCACACACACACACACACACCTCTGATATCACTCAGCAACTCTGCATCGCTGACATCACCTAGAAAGTGATCACCGTTACAGCCTCACCTGTCCCCATCTGTAACTCTAATGTTCCTGTCAGGTGATGGGATGGCGGCCATTCATCAGAACCTTCTGCCAGGCCGCTAATGGGACTCATTCCATAATGTATGTTTATAATGTATGTATATCCCTCGCCGATGAATTCAGGACGGCTGGAAACATATGCTAATCATTTCCCTGTTCGTTAATAAATGAGGCTTCAAAGTCGCTGCTTGCTAGTCCCCCCAAATCTAAAACTAACATGTTATTTTTCTTCTTCTTTTTTATTTGATTTTAAGAGGAGGGATTGAGGCATTGGAGCTTCTAAAGCGGCTCATGATCTAAAACCTAAACTTTCCTCTCAAGTCTTCTTAGTTGTTACTATTACACAGAAATACCACCCAACCACCCCAAAACTATAACACAGAAATACCACAAACCACCACTACACTGGTACACAGAAATACCACGCAACCACCCCAACACTGGTACACAGAAGTAACACCCAATCACCCCAACACTATTACACAGAATTAACACCCAATCACCCCAACACTATTACACAGAATTAACACCCAACCACCCCAACACTATTACACAGAAATACCACGCAACCACCCCAACACTGGTACACAGAAGTAACACCCAATCACCCCAACACTATTACACAGAAGTAACACCCAATCACCCCAACACTATTACACAGAATTAACACCCAACCACCCCAACACTATTACACAGAATTAACACCCAATCACCCCAACACTATTACACAGAAGTAACACCTACCCAACCAACCAACACTATTACACGTAAATACCATTCAACCACCCAACACTGTTACACAGAAATACCACCCAACCACCACTACACTGGTACACAGAAATACCACCCAACCACCACTACACTGGTACACAGAAATACCTCCCAACCACCACTACACTGGTACACAGAAATACCACCCAACCACCACTACACTGGTACACAGAAATACCTCCCAACCACCACTACACTGGTACACAGAAATACCACCCAATCACCCCAACACTATTACACAGAAGTAACACCTAACCAACCAACCAACACTATTACACATAAATACCATTCAACCACCCAACACTGTTACACAGAACTACCACCCAACCACCACTACAATGGTACACAGAAATACCACCCAACCAACCCAACACTGGAGCTGAGACCACTGAATGGTTCCTTTAGTGAAGTCAATGGACGTCAACGGAGAACATGTCATTAGCTTCAAGCATTGTGTTATTAACCACCCAATGAGCTGCGGTTCATATGAACAGTTTGAAGCCGCTGAATGTCATGCCTAAAAGTGCAACAGACTTAGCAATTAAAGCAGTAGTTAATGTACCGTATGTGATGTCTCTGATAAGACAATAGACTATACAACAATTTCAGTTATATTTCGCTATATAATGCAAAGGCAGAAGGAAAATGTACAAAAACGACTTCTGTCTCAGGCATTATGACAAATCGCCTTGTGACACAAGAACGCTAACGATCGCATCTATCTTTCCTCTATCTATTTCTACAGAGGTGCGTGCATACTAACAACATGACAGCGTGACAGGAAGGTAGGTGACAGTTCCTTGCTTTTTTTCTAATTGGACTGAAATGAGGCGGAAGGGAACTGCAAGACAATTAACTGGTGTGTTTTATCAGGCCTGGTGCAGTCTGGAAGAGGTAGGGAGGCTCAGTCCTGGTAGGGAGGCTCAGTCCTGGTCAGGCCTGGTGCAGTCTGGAAGAGGTAGGGAGGCTCCGTCCTGGTAGGGAGGATCAGTCCTGGTCAGGCCTGGTGCAGTCTGGAAGAGGTAGGGAGGCTCAGTCCTGGTAGGGAGGCTCAGTCCTGGTCAGGCCTGGTGCAGTCTGGAAGAGGTAGGGAGGCTCCGTCCTGGTCAGGCCTGGTGGAGTCTGGAAGAGGTAGGGAGGCTCAGTCCTGGTCAGGCCTGGTGCACTCTGGAAGAGGTAGGGAGGCTCAGTCCTGGTAGGGAGGCTCAGTCCTGGTCAGGCCTGGTGGAGTCTGGAAGAGGTAGGGAGGCTCCGTCCTGGTCAGGCCTGGTGGAGTCTGGAAGAGGTAGGGAGGCTCAGTCCTGGTCAGGCCTGGTGGAGTCTGGAAGAGGTAGGGAGGCTCAGTCCTGGTAGGGAGGCTCCGTCCTGGTAGGGAGGCTCAGTCCTGGTAGGGAGGCTCAGTCCTGGTCAGGCCTGGTGCAGTCTGGAAGAGGTAGGGAGACTCCGTCCTGGTAGCGAGGCTCAGTCCTGGTAGGGAGGCTCAGTCCTGGTCAGGCCTGGTGCAGTCTGGAAGAGGTAGGGAGGCTCCGTCCTGGTAGGGAGGCTCAGTCCTGGTCAGGCCTGGTGTAGTCTGGAAGAGGTAGGGAGGCTCCGTCCTGGTAGGGAGGCTCAGTCCTGGTAGGGAGGCTCCGTCCTGGTAGGGAGGCTCAGTCCTGGTCAGGCCTGGTGCAGTCTGGAAGAGGTAGGGAGACTCCGTCCTGGTAGGGAGGCTCAGTCCTGGTAGGGAGGCTCAGTCCTGGTGCACTCTGGAAGAGGTAGGGAGGCTCAGTCCTGGTAGGGAGGCTTAGTCCTGGTCAGGCCTGGTGGAGTCTGGAAGAGGTAGGGAGGCTCCGTCCTGGTCAGGCCTGGTGGAGTCTGGAAGAGGTAGGCAGGATCAGTCCTGGTAGGGAGGCTCAGTCCTGGTAGGGAGGCTCCGTCCTGGTAGGGAGGCTCAGTCCTGGTCAAGCCTGGTGCACTCTGGAAGAGGTAGGAAGGCTCCGTCCTGGTAGGGAGGCTCAGTCCTGGTAGGGAGGCTCCGTCCTGGTAGGGAGGCTCAGTCCTGGTCAGGCCTGGTGCAGTCTGGAAGAGGTAGGGAGACTCCGTCCTGGTAGGGAGGCTCAGTCCTGGTCAAGCCTGGTGCACTCTGGAAGAGGTAGGGAGGCTCCGTCCTGGTAGGGAGGCTCAGTCCTGGTAGGGAGGCTCCGTCCTGGTAGGGAGGCTCAGTCCTGGTCAGGCCTGGTGCAGTCTGGAAGAGGTAGGGAGACTCCGTCCTGGTAGGGAGGCTCAGTCCTGGTCAGGCCTGGTGCACTCTGGAAGAGGTAGGGAGGCTCAGTCCTGGTAGGGAGGCTCAGTCCTGGTAGGGAGGCTCAGTCCTGGTCAAGCCTGGTGCACTCTGGAAGAGGTAGGGAGGCTCAGTCCTGGTAGGGAGGCTCAGTCCTGGTCAGGCCTGGTGGAGTCTGGAAGAGGTAGGGAGGATCAGTCCTGGTCAGGCCTGGTGGAGTCTGGAAGAGGTAGGGAGGCTCAGTCCTGGTAGGGAGGCTCAGTCCTGGTCAGGCCTGGTGGAGTCTGGAAGAGGTAGGGAGGCTCAGTCCTGGTCAGGCCTGGTGGAGTCTGGAAGAGGTAGGCAGGATCAGTCCTGGTCAGGCCTGGTGGAGTCTGGAAGAGGTAGGCAGGATCAGTCCTGGTCAGGCCTGGTGGAGTCTGGAAGACTCCCTCCCTCCTCCCTCCATCCTTCCCTCCTCCCTCCATCTCTTCCTCCCTCTCTCCATCTCTTCCTCTCTCCTCCTGCCATTCGTTCACAAGCTTTCTTTATCAAATTTTTCAATTAACCTCCAACGATTTAACTCCCTTCATAAAGCCACTGTGTGCATGTTTACTCCAAAGAACAAATGGTCTGCCTCTCTCTGTCTTCCTGTCTCTCTTTTTCTCCCCCCCGCTCTTTTTCTTATCTCTCCCTCCTCGTCCCCTTCTCGTTCTCTCCTCTCTGCCATGGTGTGCTGTCATCCCTGGAAGCTGGGCTTCACAGAGCTCGGCAGGACTTTTCCAGGCGAAAGGCTGTATGTGTCTCAGATCAAAAGAGTGGAAGTATGTGGCAAGCAGAGAGCGCTTTGTAGATATTGTAATTAGCTGATAACTTATTCTTCTCCTGCCTCCATGCCTTCCCTTCAGCAGAGCCCATTAAAGTAGAGAGGGAGGAGTGGGAAGAGAGAGGGAGAAGTAGGAAGAGAGAGGGAGGAGTAGGAAGAGAGAGGGAGGAGTAGGAAGAGAGAGGGAGGAGTGGGAAGAGAGAGGGAGGAGTGGGAAGAGAGAGGGAGGAGTGGGAAGAGAGAGGGAGAAGTGGGAAGAGATAGGGAGGAGTGGGAAGAGAGAGGGAGGAGTGGGAAGAGAGAGGGAGGAGTGGGAAGAGAGAGGGAGGAGTAGGAAGAGAGAGGGAGGAGTAGGAAGAGAGAGGGAGGAGTGGGAAGAGAGAGGGAGGAGTGGGAAGAGAGAGGGAGGAGTGGGAAGAGAGAGGGAGGAGTAGGAAGAGAGAGGGAGGAGTAGGAAGAGAGAGGGAGGAGTGGGAAGGGAGAATGAGGAGTGGGAAGAGAGAGGGAGGAGTAGGAAGAGAGAGGGAGGAGTGGGAAGAGAGAGGGAGGAGTGGGAAGAGAGAGGGAGGAGTAGGAAGAGAGAGGGAGGAGTGGGAAGGGAGAATGAGGAGTGGGAAGAGAGAGGGAGGAGTAGGAAGGGAGAATGAGGAGTGGGAAGAGAGAGGGAGGAGTAGGAAGAGAGAGGGAGGAGTGGGAAGAGAGAGGGAGGAGTAGGAAGAGAGAGGGAGGAGTGGGAAGGGAGAATGAGGAGTGGGAAGAGAGAGGGAGGAGTAGGAAGGGAGAATGAGGAGTGGGAAGAGAGAGGGAGGAGTGGGAAGAGAGAGGGAGGAGTAGGAAGAGAGAGGGAGGAGTAGGAAGAGAGAGGGAGAAGTAGGAAGAGAGAGGGAGGAGTGGGAAGAGAGAGGGGGGAGTGGGAAGAGAGAGGGAGGAGTAGGAAGAGAGAGGGAGGAGTAGGAAGAGAGAGGGAGGAGTGGGAAGAGAGAGGGAGGAGTAGGAAGAGAGAGGGAGGAGTGGGAAGAGATAGGGAGGAGTGGGAAGGGAGAATGAGGAGTGGGAAGAGAGAGGGAGAAGTAGGAAGAGAGAGGGAGAAGTAGGAAGAGAGAGGGAGGAGTAGGAAGAGAGAGGGAGAAGTAGGAAGAGAGAGGGAGAAGTAGGAAGAGAGAGGGAGGAGTGGGAAGAGAGAGGGAGAAGTGGGAAGAGAGAGGGAGGAGTAGGAAGAGAGAGGGAGGAGTAGGAAGAGAGAGGGAGGAGTGGGAAGAGAGAGGGAGGAGTAGGAAGAGAGAGGGAGGAGTAGGAAGAGAGAGGGAGAAGTGGGAAGAGAGAGGGAGAAGTGGGAAGAGAGAGGGAGGAGTAGGAAGAGAGAGGGAGGAGTAGGAAGAGAGAGGGAGGAGTGGGAAGAGAGAGGGAGGAGTAGGAAGAGAGAGGGAGGAGTGGGAAGGGAGAATGAGGAGTGGGAAGAGAGAGGGAGGAGTGGGAAGAGAGAATGAGGAGTGGGAAGAGAGAGGGAGGAGTAGGAAGAGAGAGGGAGAAGTGGGAAGAGAGAGGGAGAAGTGGGAAGAGAGAGGGAGGAGTAGGAAGAGAGAGGGAGGAGTAGGAAGAGAGAGGGAGGAGTGGGAAGAGAGAGGGAGGAGTAGGAAGAGAGAGGGAGGAGTGGGAAGGGAGAATGAGGAGTGGGAAGAGAGAGGGAGGAGTGGGAAGGGAGAATGAGGAGTGGGAAGAGAGAGGGAGAAGTAGGAAGAGAGAGGGAGGAGTAGGAAGAGAGAGGGAGGAGTGGGAAGAGAGAGGGAGGAGTGGGAAGAGAGAGGGAGGAGTAGGAAGAGAGAGGGGGGAGTGGGAAGAGAGAGGGAGGAGTGGGAAGAGAGAGGGAGGAGTAGGAAGAGAGAGGGAGGAGTAGGAAGGGAGAATGAGGAGTGGGAAGAGAGAGGGAGGAGTGGGAAGAGAGAGGGAGGAGTAGGAAGAGAGAGGGAGGAGTAGGAAGAGAGAGGGAGAAGTAGGAAGAGAGAGGGAGGAGTAGGAAGAGAGAGGGAGGAGTGGGAAGAGAGAGGGAGGAGTAGGAAGAGAGAGGGAGGAGTAGGAAGAGAGAGGGAGGAGTAGGAAGAGAGAGGGAGGAGTAGGAAGAGAGAGGGAGGAGTGGGAAGAGAGAGGGAGGAGTGGGAAGAGAGAGGGAGGAGTAGGAAGAGAGAGGGGGGAGTGGGAAGAGAGAGGGAGGAGTGGGAAGAGAGAGGGAGGAGTAGGAAGAGAGAGGGAGGAGTGGGAAGGGAGAATGAGGAGTGGGAAGAGAGAGGGAGGAGTAGGAAGGGAGAATGAGGAGTGGGAAGAGAGAGGGAGGAGTGGGAAGAGAGAGGGAGGAGTAGGAAGAGAGAGGGAGGAGTAGGAAGAGAGAGGGAGAAGTAGGAAGAGAGAGGGAGGAGTAGGAAGAGAGAGGGAGGAGTGGGAAGAGAGAGGGAGGAGTAGGAAGAGAGAGGGAGGAGTAGGAAGAGAGAGGGAGGAGTGGGAAGGGAGAATGAGGAGTGGGAAGAGAGAGGGAGGAGTAGGAAGGGAGAATGAGGAGTGGGAAGAGAGAGGGGGGGAGTAGGAAGAGAGAGGGGGGAGTAGGAAGAGAGAGGGAGGAGTGGGAAGAGAGAGGGAGGAGTAGGAAGAGAGAGGGAGGAGTAGGAAGAGAGAGGGAGGAGTGGGAAGAGAGAGGGAGGAGTGGGAAGAGAGAGGGAGGAGTAGGAAGAGAGAGGGGGGAGTGGGAAGAGAGAGGGAGGAGTAGGAAGAGAGAGGGAGGAGTAGGAAGAGAGAGGGAGGAGTGGGAAGAGAGAGGGAGGAGTGGGAAGAGAGAGGGAGGAGTAGGAAGAGAGAGGGGGGAGTGGGAAGAGAGAGGGAGGAGTGGGAAGAGAGAGGGAGGAGTAGGAAGAGAGAGGGAGGAGTGGGAAGGGAGAATGAGGAGTGGGAAGAGAGAGGGAGGAGTAGGAAGGGAGAATGAGGAGTGGGAAGAGAGAGGGAGGAGTGGGAAGAGAGAGGGAGGAGTAGGAAGAGAGAGGGAGGAGTAGGAAGAGAGAGGGAGAAGTAGGAAGAGAGAGGGGGAGTAGGAAGAGAGAGGGAGGAGTGGGAAGGGAGAATGAGGAGTGGGAAGAGAGAGGGAGGAGTAGGAAGGGAGAATGAGGAGTGGGAAGAGAGAGGGGGGAGTAGGAAGAGAGAGGGGGGAGTAGGAAGAGAGAATGAGGAGTGGGAAGAGAGAGGGAGGAGTAGGAAGAGAGAGGGAGGAGTAGGAAGAGAGAGGGAGGAGTAGGAAGAGAGAGGGGGGAGTAGGAAGAGAGAGGGAGGAGTAGGAAGAGAGAGGGAGGAGTAGGAAGAGAGAGGGAGGAGTGGGAAGGGAGAATGAGGAGTGGGAAGAGAGAGGGAGGAGTAGGAAGGGAGAATGAGGAGTGGGAAGAGAGAGGGAGGAGTAGGAAGAGAGGAGGGAGGAGTAGGAAGAGAGAGGAGGAGTGGGAAGAGAGAGGGAGGAGTAGGAAGAGAGAGGGGGGAGTAGGAAGAGAGAGGGAGGAGTAGGAAGAGAGAGGGAGGAGTAGGAAGAGAGAGGGAGGAGTAGGTAGAGAGAGGGAGGAGTAGGAAGAGAGAGGGAGGAGTGGGAAGAGAGAGGGAGGAGTAGGAAGAGAGAGGGAGGAGTAGGAAGAGAGAGGGAGGAGTAGGAAGAGAGAGGGAGGAGTGGGAAGAGAGAGGGAGGAGTAGGAAGGGAGAATGAGGAGTGGGAAGAGAGAGGGAGGAGTAGGAAGAGAGAGGGAGGAGTAGGAAGAGAGAGGGAGGAGTGGGAAGAGAGAGGGAGGAGTGGGAAGAGAGAGGGAGGAGTAGGAAGAGAGAGGGAGGAGTAGGAAGAGAGAGGGAGGAGTAGGAAGAGAGAGGGAGGAGTAGGAAGAGAGAGGGGGGAGTAGGAAGAGAGAGGGAGGAGTAGGAAGAGAGAGGGAGGAGTGGGAAGGGAGAATGAGGAGTGGGAAGAGAGAGGGAGGAGTAGGAAGGGAGAATGAGGAGTGGGAAGAGAGAGGGAGGAGTAGGAAGAGAGAGGGAGGAGTGGGAAGGGAGAATGAGGAGTGGGAAGAGAGAGGGAGGAGTAGGAAGGGAGAATGAGGAGTGGGAAGAGAGAGGGAGGAGTAGGAAGAGAGAGGGAGGAGTGGGAAGAGAGAGGGGGGAGTGGGAAGAGAGAGGGAGGAGTAGGAAGAGAGAGGGAGGAGTAGGAAGAGAGAGGGAGGAGTAGGAAGAGAGAGGGAGGAGTGGGAAGAGAGAGGGAGAAGTAGGAAGAGAGAGGGAGGAGTAGGAAGAGAGAGGGAGGAGTAGGAAGAGAGAGGGAGGAGTAGGAAGAGAGAGGGAGAAGTAGGAAGGGAGAATGAGGAGTGGGAAGAGAGAGGGAGGAGTGGGAAGAGAGAGGGAGGAGTGGGAAGAGAGAGGGAGGAGTAGGAAGAGAGAGGGAGGAGTAGGAAGAGAGAGGGAGGAGTAGGAAGAGAGAGGGAGGAGTAGGAAGAGAGAGGGAGGAGTAGGAAGAGAGAGGGGGGAGTAGGAAGAGAGAGGGAGGAGTAGGTAGAGAGAAAGAATTAGGAAGGGGTGGAGAGGGTGAGAAGCATGGTCCTTACTAGTTAACACAGTCGTAATTATGGCTAAACCCCTGCCTATTTCTAAAATGTATCTAACACTAACCTTAACCCTAACCTTAACAACACTGCTAACCTTATACCTAGCTCTAACCTTAAATTAAGACTAACATTTTTTGTTTTCATTAATTTTTACAATATGATAGCCAATTTTGACTTTGTCTGTGTTAACTAGTGACAACCGAGAAGCATTTTCTGGAAATATGTGAATTTTAATCAACAGGAATACTGAGTTTGAATGTCCTCCAAATTCTTGACCTTAATCCTCCCTCCCAAAATAAAAAAGGCCTTACCTGATATCTCTACATGTATTCAGATTCTAAACAACAAAGACCAGTACCATTTTACCATCACAGAAGCTGAAACCAGAATTGACTGTCTGTTTTCTCACCTGACCAATTTGTCAGTACATTGAATACAATCAGGCTTATTGATTTTCTATGAGTGAACTTCAAAGTGAGAAAAAGGCTGATAATCAACACTTGCCATGACTCATGACCCCCAAACCACAGGTACATTATAATATGTCACACCTCCCCACCCCCACCTCCACATACAACAGACAACACATTAATTCTAATCAACAATATGATGACATTAGCGCTTAAAGGCCATGACTTGAATTTGAATTTTGAATGCAAGTCCCATACTATGCAGTATCTGAGTGTGTGCGCGCGTGTGTGTGTGTGTGTGTGTGTGTGTGTGTGTGTGTGTGTGTGTGTGTGCATGTGTGAATGTGGTCAGATTAATTCCAAAATGAAGCTGAACCCCCAAGACACAAAGACTCCCCTAATTAATCACTACTAACGAGGTAGGAGGCTGTGGAAATACCAAGTGAATCAAAACGGATTAATTGCGGAAAGTCATTTTGAAAGGTTTTTTAGCTCCCTTGGTCACAACCCAGGCGCCATTCCCTTCTGCAATCAAATCAAAGGCCAGTTTAGAAAATCAAACCCAACAAATGTTTGGGAATTATCGTTGCTTTTGACAAGACAGTGATTAATTTAATCAATTACTGGTTGGTGAAAGAAACATACATTGTTTGCCCAAAGCGGGACCTCCTCTTTTACCCCTGCATCTGGGGAAGTTTTGCTGTTGTTTCTACACAACACACACACGCACAAACACACACACAGACCGTTATGGATGATCCGTGTACGATGCAGCGAAGGTGCTCCCACCCCAAGAAGCATGTACAATGCTTATTTCAGCAGAAAGCTTTGTGGGGAAAGTTTAACAGAATGAGCACAGGGCAGCATGGTGAATGTGATGTCAACCCGGGGCTTCTAATAGATCAATCTGATCATCCTAGATATATCTGGCCCTTAATAATCTCCAACAGGAGAAGAGCAGTGGTCCGGCAGGCTCACACTCAGCCAGTCTGGAGTACTGTACATGGTGACTGACAGTTAAACACAGACTTATTCAATCCAGAGCCTAAAGTATTAAACTGCATATATATTGTTTATAAATGAGTCACATAATATATTTGTATGGATTTGTTCAATCATTGTCACGCTTGTGTGTAGGAATGGACCAAGGCGCAGCGTGAGTATCATTCCACATCTTTATTTTAAATGTGAAACTTCGCAAAACAAACAATAAACTAATAACAAACCGTGACAAGAGCGGTGCAACATGCACTAACTCAAAATAATCTCCCACAAACACAGATGGGAAAAACAAGTACTTAAATATGATCCCCAATTAGAGACAACGATGACCAGCTGCCTCTAATTGGGGATCATACAAAAACCCCAACATAGAAAAAAGAAACTAGAACCAAACAACATAGAACTAAATAAACTAGATTAACCCCCCCAGTTACGCCCTGACCTACTCTACCATAGAAAATAAGAGCTCTCTATGGTCAGGACGTGACAATCATAATATTAATTCCAGTTTTACCGCCTCAATAATTGCTATATTTAAGCAATAAGGCTTGAAGGGGTGTGTTATATGGCCAATATACCAAGGCTAAGGGCTGTTCTTAAGCACGACGCAACGCAGAGTGCCTGGATACAGCCCTTAGCCGTGGTATATTGGTCATATACCACAAACCCCTGAGCTGCCTTATTGCTATTATAAACTGTTTAGCAACATATTTAGAAGAGTAAAAATACATGTTCTGCATTCAGCTAAACAGCATTTAGGGCTCGAACCACCCAGTTTATAATACATAACATGCAATAGAACGATTGTCTTCCTGACAACTTCATTGTCCCATTACGTTGCCCATTTGGTTCTAACATACAACAAAATCGCTGGAGACAATGTTACTGCTACAACGACCCTGGAGTGGCCTGGTCAAGGTGACTGGTGACATCACAGGGGTTCCTGTAGTTTTGTCCGGCTTATCTCCTTAGGGGTCACTTCTCTGTAGAATAAGCTGTTTGAGCCCATGCAGCCCCCACAGGGAGAAGTCTTCCTTTCCTCAGCATGACACACACACACACACACACACACACACACACACACACACACACACACACACACACACACACACACACACACACACACACACACACACACACACACACACACACACACACTGTGCCACACACAGCACGGTACTGACTGATTCCTTTCATGCTGGCGGGCACAACCAGGGGGAGAAATGGCAGCATGCAGAGAAACTCTGATTCCCCAGCTTCCACTCTGCCATAATCCCTTTTCTCTGATCTCCACTGATTTTGGTTTAATATTTATTTTTTTACTTTCTAGAGGAAGGGAGGAATTATTCAAATCCAAACTGCTCAGAGAAAGTCTGTTCTTCACCTGCAGGCATGTTGTGGAGAGGGGGGAGGAAGGGGGAGGGAGATAAATTGAACGAAAGTGTTGAAATAGCCTCCAAGGATTCTCTCTACCTGTCCTTGTTTCTCTCCCCCTCCCCTGATATTTAGTCCGTTTTCCCCACTTCTACGCTTCCACCAGTAGACAACTTAGCCGCTTGAGGCGACATCCTCTCTAACCCAGCTTGGTAATTTACTCTGGGGCGTACAATGTTCGCTGATCTCCTAAATCGGGGCACTAGAGCTTAGACCTGCGGCCACCCAAACCTCAAGCCCTCCCCGGTCTGGTCTGAGTAATAGCTGATATCCCCCAGATAGGCGGTGTGGTTTGCATTTCATTTCTAGCAGGATCATAACTCAACCGGGACAGAGGAACTAGCTATGTCATCTGAGATAAGAGCTGAGCAGAGGAGGAGGGCTGCTAAACATGCAGGTAATACGCCTTTCTGTGAGGCAGGAAGAGGAAGGAGGAGGAAGGATGAGGAATATCTCTCTTTTCTGTTTAGTAGAAGCATTAAAAACCATAAGGAAATTCTTAAAACAATGTATTAAGATGAAACAAATATATAATGATGGGATAATATTAGCCTTAAGAAGCACATCCACACACACCTGCACACGCACGCGCGCACACACACACAAACACACGCACACACAATACCACATCAGTCCTTCCCTCATTTAATCTCACCAAAAGTACCTGAACCTGGTGTCAGTAATCTGGACTAGGCTGGGAGCGATGGGTGGAATGGTGGTTCTGTTTGAGTGACTGTGGTAGTCAGCAAATAGATTGGGCAGTGCTGCTGGAGAGATCAGGGCGCAGCATGGCTTACAGGGCTTTCATCCCAGGATGACTTTGTGCCCTTTGCAAACCTGAGGAATCACACACACACACTACTGCAAGCCTGAGGAATAATGGAATCAGGGTCTGGGAACAGATCAGTCAACAGGAAAAAACATCACGTCCTTCCCCTTTGTTAGTGTGCAGCTTTTTGGACACTGCCAATTAACTGATTGCCAGGCAGGAAGTGAGCTGGGGCTGGAGCTAGAGGGAACTGACCAGAACAGAGACTTCGGTCTTGATGTTTTCTAGGAGAAAATGCCTTAAACTGAAACAGTGATTGCCAATAGCCTAGATCAGGTACCCCCAAAGGTACGCGCAATGCCGTCGGGGTTACGCCAAATAAAAATGTGAAAAAAAATGTCTTCACATTTTCTACCAGTGTCACGCCCTGACCTGAGAGAGCCGTTTTTCTCTGTTTGGTTAGGTCAGGGTGTGACATGGGGTGGGCATTCTATGTGTTGTATGTCTATGTTGTTTTTTTCTTCAATTGGCCGAGTATGGTTTCCAATCAGAGGTAGCTGTCATTCGTTGTCTCTGATTGGGAATCATACTTAGGCAGCCCTTTTCCCCACAGTCAGTTGTGGGATCTTGTCTTTGTGTTGCATGTGTTTGCATGCATAGCTTTTCGTTCGTTGTATTGTTTTTGCTGGTTCACATTGAAAATAAAGTATGATGAACCCAACTCATGCTGCGCCTTGGTCTACCTTTAACGACGAACGTCACAACCAGTCCATTTATATTTTCCAACGGGGCTATACATTTGGGTAAGGTTTTTTTCTCGTCTGAAATGCCTTGTTTCACTGCCAAAAATAAAATGAAACCATCTAGTGTTTAGCGACATAACAACACAATGTCAAATACAGGTAGCCTTATCAAATAATTAACATCCAATCACATTAACTGTTACGCTCTCGTGGGTGACTATGCATATATGATAAACAGAGAGTAGCAGTAGCGTAAAAGAGGGGTTGGCGGGTGGTGGGTGGCAGGACACAATGCTGATAGTCCGGCTAGCCAATGTGCGGGGGCACCGGTTAGACAGGTTAATTGAGGTAGTATATGTAAACAAAGAGTAGCAGCAGCGTAAAAGAGGGGTTGGGGGGCACACAATGCAGATAGTCCGGGTAGCCATTTGATTACCTGTTCAGGAGTCTTATGGCTTGGGGGTAAAAACTGTTGAGAAGCCTTTTGGTCCTTGACTTGGTGCTCCGGTACCGCTTGTCATGCGGTAGTAGAGAGAACAGTCTATGACTGGGGTGGGTGGGTTCCTTGACAACTTTTAGAGCCTTCCTCTGACACCGCCTGGTGTAGAGGTCCTGGATGGCAGGCAGCTTAGCCCCAGTGATGTACTGGGCCGTACGCACTACCCTCTGTAGTGCCTTGCGGTCAGAGGCCGAGCAGTTGCCGTACCAGGCAGTGATGCAACCAGTCAGGATGCTCTCGATGTTGCAGCTGTAGAACCATTTGAGGATCTGGGGACCCATGCCAAATCTTTTTAGTTTCCTGAGGGGGAATAGGCTTTGTCATGCCCTCTTTGCAACTGTCTTGGTGTGTTTGGACCATTCTAGTTTGTTGGTGATGTGGACACCAAGGAACTTGAAGCTCTCAACCTGCTCCACTACAGCCCCGTCGATGAGAATCGGGACATGCTCGGTCCTCCTTTTCCTGTAGTCCACAATCATCTCCTTAGTCTTGGTTACGTTGAGGGATAGGTTGTTATTCTGGCACCTCCCGGCCAGGACTCTGACCTCCTCCCTATAGGCTGTCTCGTAGTTGTCGGTTTGCAGACGACTGTTGTGTTGTCTGCAAACTTCATGATGGTGTTGGAGTCGTATCTGGCCACTCAGTCATGGGTGAACAGGGTGTACAGGAGGGGACTGAGCACGCACCCCTGAGAGGCTCAAGTGTTGAGGATCAGCATGGCAGATGTGTTGCTACCTACCCTCACCACCTGGAGGCGGCCCGTGGGGAAGTCCAGGATCCAGTTGCAGAGGGAGGTGTTTAGTCCCAGGATCCTTAGCTTAGTGATGAGCTTTGAGGGTACTATGGTGTTGAACTCTGAGCTGTAGTCAATGAATAGCATTCTTACATAAGTGTTCCTTTTGTCCAGGTGGGAAAGGACAGTGTGGAGTGCAATAGAGATTACATCATCTGTGGACTTGTTTGGGTGGTGTGCAAATTAGGGTTTCTGGGATAATGGTGTTGATATGAGCCATTACCAGCCTTTCAAATCACTTAATGGCTACGGACGTGAGTGCTACGGGTCTGTAGTCATTTAGGCAGGTTGCCTTAGTTTCCTTGGGCACAGGGACTATGGTGGTCTGCTAGAAACATGTTGGTACTACAGACTCAATCAGGGACATGTTGAAAATGTCAGTGAAGACACCTGCCAGTTGTTCAGCACATGCCCCGAGCACACGTCCTGGTAACCTGTCTGGTCCCGTGGCCTTGTGTATGTTGACCTGTTTAAAGGTCTTACTGACGTCATCCAGAACATCTGATGCTGTCATGCATGCCTCTGTGATGCTTGCCTCGAAGCAAGCATAGAAGTGATTTAGCTCATCTGGTAGGCTTGTGTTGCTGGCTGTGCTTCCCTTTGTCGTCTGTAATAGTTTGCAAGCCCTGCCACGTAAGACGACCATCGGAGCCGGTGTAGTACGATTCAATCTTAGCCCTGTATTGGCGCTTTGCCTGTTTGAAGGTTCGTCTGAGGGCATAGCATGATTTCTTATAAGCTTCCGGGTTAGAGTCCCACACCTTGAAAGTGGCAGCTCTACCGTTTAGCTCAGTGCGAATGTTGCATGTAATCCATGGCTTCTGATTGGGGTATGTACCTACAGTCACTGTGGGGACAACATCCTCGATGCACTTATTGATAAAGCCAGTGAATTATGTGATGTACTCCTCAATGCAATCGGAAGAATCCCGGAACATGTTCCAGTCTGTGATAGCAAAACAGTCCTGTAGTTTATCATCTGCTTCATCTGACCACTTTTTTATAGGCCAAGTAACTGGTGGTTTCTGCTTTCATTTTTGCTTGTCAGCAGGAATCAGGAGGATAGAGGAGAGCTTTGTACGTGTCTCTGTGTGGGGAGTACAGGTGATCTAGAATTGTTTTCCCTCTGGTTGCGCATTTAACATGTTGTTAGAAATTAGGTAAAACTGATTTAAGTTTCCCTGCATTAAAGTCTCCGGCCACTAGGAACGCCGCCTCTGGATGAGGGGTTTCCTGTTTGCGTATTTCCTTATACAGCTGACTGAGTGTAGTCTTAGTGCCAGCATCCATCTGTGGTGGTAAATAAACAGCCATAAAAAATATAGATGAAAACTCTCTTAGCAAATAGTGTGGTCTACAGTTTATCATAAGATACTCTACATCAGGCGAGCAAACTCTAGAGACTTCCTTAGATTTTGTGCACCAGCTGTTGTTTACAAATATCCACAGACTACCCCCCTCGTCTTACCAGAGTGTGCTGTTCTATCTAGCCGGTGCAACGTATATCCTGCTAGCTGAATATCCATGTCATCATTCAGCCACGATTCCGTGAAACATAAAATGTTACAGTTTTTGATGTCCCGTTGGTAGGATATTCTTGATCGTACCTCATCTAATTTATTGTGCAATGATTGTACGTTGGCGAGTGATATTGACGGTAACGGCAGCTTTCCCACTCGCCTTCTCAGGATCCTTATGAAGCACCCCGCTCTGTGTCCTCTGTACCTGCATCTCTTTCTCTTGCTAATAACGGGGATGTCGGCCTTATTGTGCTTCCTGCTTGTTGAGGAAAACATCTTAATCTAATCCGAGGTGAGTGATCGCTGTCCTGATATCCATAAGCTCTTTTTTGCCGTAAGATACAGTTGCAGAAACATTATGTACAAAATAAGTTACAAATAACGCAAAAAAAACCACATAATAGCACAATTGTTTAGGCTCCGTAAAACTGCTGCCATTTCTTCTAGTGCCATTTTACTGCTGGACAGCTTTGTGACATCAAATGGACTTTGGTGGTCCAGATGTGTTGGTATCTGTACTGATGGCGTAAAAGCCATGATAGGGAGACATAGTGGAGTGGTAACGCGCATGCAAGCAGGTGCTCCTGACACAACTTGGGTACACTGCAGCATCCACCAAGAGGCTCTTGCTGCCAAGGGAATGCCTGACAGCTTGAAAGACGTTTTGGACACTACAGTGAAAATGGTTAACTTTGTTAAAGAAAGGCCCCTGAACTCTCGTGTATTTTCTGCATTATGCAATGATGTGGGCAGCGACCATGTAACACTTTTACAACATACAGAAGTGCGCTGGTTATCAAGGGGCAAAGTATTGACACGTTTTGTTAAATTGAGAGACGAGCTTCAAGTTTTCTTTACTGACCATCATTTTCACTTGTCTGACCACTTGCATGATGACGAAACTATCTGGGTGATGTTTTTTCTCGCCTGAATGATTTGAATTTAGGATTACAGGGATTCTTCGCAACTGTATTCAATGTCCAGGACAAGATTGAGGCTATGATCAAGAAGTTGGAGCTCTTCTCTGTCTGCATTAACAAGGACAACACACAGGTCTTTCCATAATTGTATGATTTTTTGTGTGCAAATGAACTCAAGCTTACGGACAATTTTAAATGTGATATATCGAAGCACCTGAGTGAGCTAGGTGCGCAATTACGCAGGTACTTTCCAGAAATGGACGACACAAACAACTGGATTCGTTATCCCTTTCATGCCCTGCCTCCAGTCCACTGACCTATATCTGAACTAGAGAGCCTCATCGAAATTGCAACAAGCGGTTCTGTGAAATTGTATTTAATCAGAATCCACTGCCAGATTTCTGGATAGGGCTGCGCTCAGAGTATCCTGTCTTGGTAAATTGTGCAGTTAAGACACTGATGCCCTTTGCAACCACGTACCTATGTGAGATTCTCGGCCCTCTGTGGATTCTCGGCCCTCACTAGCATGACAACTAAATACAGGCCCAGACTGTGTGTGGAAAATGATTTAAAGACTGAGACTATCTCCAATACAACCCAACATTGCAGAGGTATGTGCATCCTTTCAAGCACACCCTTCTCATTAACCTGTGGTGAATTATTCACCATTTTTGATTAACAAATTAGGTTTTATATGTAAGATGGTTAAATAAAGAGCAACATTTTTGATTATTGTTGTATTATTATTTGTGCCCTGGTCCTATAAGAGCTCTTTGTCACTTCCCACGAGCCGGGTTGTGACAAAAACTCACACTTATTCTTATGTTTAATAAATGTATCGTATAGTGTGTGTGTGGCAGGCTTACAATGATGGCAAAAACCAACATTTGAGAGTGCGCTGACCCTGGTGCTAGAGGGGGTACGCAGCTGGAGGTTGAATGTTTGAAGGGGTACGAGACTATAAAGAGTTTGGGAACCACTGGCCTAGATAATAATTGATTTGACTATTAAAAGTTTTTTTTTGCTAAGGTTGAGTTGTATTCATATAATTTCAGTTGCATTGCATTTCAAAGGTCCTTCAGAAAACTATTTTATGAGAGATGAGTAAATACTGACATTTATTTCCCATGATATGTGCCCATAGAAACACATTATATGCTTTCAAATGAATTGAGAGTAGTAAGTGTTCCAGTTGTGTGCTCTTGTGAGATCTGTCTGTTGTTGTTAGGAGTTGGTTTGCTCTGCTATTGCACACAGATGTGAGCTCCTCTGCTGTTGGTGTTGTCTCATCATTGCCCTCTGCAGGAAAGCAGGGAGTGTTGCCTTCCCCTCCATCGATCTCATGACACGCACTTGCACGCACACACAAACACACATGCACATGCATCAGGCGCACGCACACACAAACACACATGCATCAGGCGCACGCACACACAAACACACATGCACATGCATCAGGCGCACGCACACACAAACACACATTCACCCTTCTAGCTGACAGAGTTAGATGCATGTCCTCTACAGGGTGTTTGCGTTTGGATGAGTGGACAGCAGCTCATATACACTAATTAAATCACCTGCATTACTATCCTATCAGCTGACTGGCCTGGCAGAGATTAATAAACCAATCAACACACACTGAACTCAACCGACCCACCTGACTACTCACACACGGATGGATGTTCACACACACACACACACACACACACACACACACACACACACACACACACACACACACACACTCCCCTCTTTGAAACTCTCCCTCCTTCGAGGCACGGTAATTAATCAACCCAACACACCCCAGTTTGCCTTCCCCGTCTCTCTAAACATGGTAAATAACCCGGTCTTCGCTCTCGCCACGATGCAGGGAGACATTTCATCAAACAAATATGATCAAAACAAAGCTAATGACGTGTAAATTGTTGATGATGTATTCTGTAGTGAGCGGCCACAGTGTGCTGTCTGTCTGAGGGTAATCACTGACATGGGTAAGGCATAATGAAGAGGAAATTCATATGAATATGAGGGACATTGAACATTACGCAAAGCAAAGTTGACATTCAGAGAGTGATTGGTCTGGCTGTGGATGGTGTGATAAGGTAAATGTTTTATTTTGACGGTACAGTACACTCCCTGACTGTCTGAATAGCACACCTGCAAATCAGTCTAGTTCCTTGATGTTGAGGACAAATCTAAAGTGAGGAACATCAATGTCTTTAAATGAATAGTCTATGAATAGCAAAGATATAATAAGATAATGACCCACGAAGACCAAATGCAATAGAGTCAAATAGCAGAGCTATCATAAGAAAAGTGGAGGGGGTGGTTGAGGTCATGGTAGGGTGAAGCTTGGCCAGTCTCCCCACTGTAGGCTCACCTCTTTGAGGCTTGTCTCCCTCTGCTATAGCACCTCCACCCTGGTCCCTGGCTCTGCAGTGGGTGGTGCAGAGCACCAGACAGCCACTTTGCGTAGAGCGCCAGGCTAGTCCACAGCTAAAACCCCTGACATTCTGAGTAGTGTAGAGCGCTAGCTAGGCTAGTCCATATACAGCTAGAGTCCTGCTAGAGCCCTGCCAAGCCGGCGTATTACCAGCCCTAATCCCACAAGCTGAAGCAGGGGATCTTACATCTGAGAACAATGGCTCTCCTTCCCAAATCTGACAGAGGCACAGGCACAGCAGACACAGATTTGTGGAGACAGCATTGGGGTTGGCAGGGAGGGAGGGTTCATGGGGAGGAATGGAGGTGAGGGAGAAGGAGATAGCTACTAATAGACACAAACAGTGCTACGAGAGTTGGGATAATCCACGGTGAACAACTATAGTAACAGTCTCTATGTTATTACAAAGGAGGAGGTTCTTTGTCTAGTCAATAGAAAGGGCCGAGTTGACTGATCATACAGCACTATTAGAATACCTGAATACATGAGACATACTCCAACTGAGTGCTTGAACAACGTAACGAAATGACTGGACATGTAAACCAGACAAAGTGTGGAGTGGACTTATGGTTGATCATGTTTTTATCTGTGTTGGCATAGTCTTTTGTAACATGCTCAGCAAAACCTAATAACTGGCCAGGAAGCATGTGAGATTTTGTTCTGGGTGCCAAGATTAGTTTTAGCAAGACAAGAGCTACAAGCTCTTTTGCAGATTGTCGATGGATACCTGTATTCACGGAGTATAAACATGTAGTGTTCAGACTAAAGCCCAAGCATGCAGATTTTCTTCTTTCAAACTTGTGTCTTATATCATCCCTCTCTCTTATTTCACAGAAAATGTGGAATAGAAATGTATGATGTGTGGCGTGCCAAGGACCTCATTTGCCGTGGTACAGATATCTGGCAGAAGTGATACCTGTTTTAATATTGAAGTAAATGGTTGGTGTTGTGTGTGTTTGAGAGGCTGGAGGAAACATGCCTTTTATGCACGCACACCTCACACACACACACACACACACACACACACACACACACACACACACATTCCACACAATCTCTGCAGTGTGTGCAACAGATGGATTTTCCCCTCCAGGAGCTGACTGAACAAAAAGAACATTCAATATGTAATTACCTTCCTTCTCTCCATACACACAGCAGCCAGTCACGCTGTTGTAGAGAATTCAATATGCACCCATGACACTTCCTAGTGTAATGCCATGGAAATAAATGTTTGTTTTGCTACTGTGTGTGTGGAGGAGGGAGAGAACCACCTGCATTGTTAATCATGAGATGTGGGTCGTCCGTCGAACGCTAGCCAAACGCAAGACTGCACGGCTGGTTGGTGCGGGAATTTGTGATGTTGCCTCTTGTAGAGAGCCACCGCCGAGAAGATGGAGTTTCTTTAATAGCAAACTTTTCCCTGCAGATGTTTCCATGCAGTATTTTTTTATGGTTGCATGAGCGAACTTCACTCAAAATATTTTGTATTCTTATTAACTGCTTGGGTGCAATTTACTGTCCTCTAAGGCGATGGAGGTGGTTGGGAGAGGAAGAGGGGGACTCTGGTCAGAGCTGATAAGCCGCTGCTCACAAGCGGGCCTGCTGGAGGGACCAGATTTTCCAGGAAGACAATGTCCACTAGGTCAGACACACACATGCAGGCGAGTGTGAGCATGAGCACACACACACACACACACACACACCAAATTGTTCAGACACATACGCACGTCACATAGGCCCTAGCCTGACAACTCACACAAAATTGTTCCGCTGCTCTGTTGTTCACTACATTCTTTAGTCTGAGACTACTATCGTTGAAGTCGTTTTTGGTGACAATCAGCATATCAAAACCAACGACACATTTTCAAACCGCCGATTTACCCACGTGTGTTCTGGCTCTGGCCCAACCCATCGGTTTCTGGACCAATCAGACGGCCCCATATGTGTTCACATTCGGTGAAGGGTCGAAGAGGTACTCAGATCCAGACTCATTGAGGAGAATAAACTAACGTCTGTGGGCGTGGCGTAGCAAGGAGTCTGGGTAGCCAGGCAACATAGGAACTGCATAGCACTACACACACAAACACTCACGGCTCTACCCAACACACACACAGACTCCCGTTTCCAGCCTCACACACTACATCCACACATGATAATACACATACCTATGTACTGTAATTCCCCTCTATAACTAATTGAGTAATGATGATTATTCTACACTGCACTTGAACGACATCAAAGCGAAAGTTGAAAACAGAAAGAAATGATGATATTCTCCCCCTTCTAGTTGCTGTGTGTTGGTGTTTATGTCTGGGAGACTGGGGAAGGAAACGGCAGGGTAGCGATAAGGGGAGAAAAACGATGGTGGCTCAGCGGTGAGCTGGGCTGGGATCCACTCCACAGTGCAGACAAGAGCACAGCAGAGACGTGCGTCTATAAAGTAAAAGAAGCACCTTTCTGTGGGGATATGACAGCCAATCCATCAGGGGAAATGGAGCCTCTGTCTCTGGCACCAAGGAGAGAGGCCCCCAAGCTTTATAAATAGTTGCGCATTTTTAAAGGAAATTGGAAGTTGTCAGACATATGCCATCCGCTTAGATTCTTTTTTTAGGATCTCTCCTTCTAGACTTGTTGACGTGCGGCTCGGGGGAACATGATTGAAACATCACAGAATACCAAGTAGCAGGGGTTTGAAAGGCTAACCTGCAAGGTCGCTCTCCTTGGAGCAGGAAGATGAGTGTATTCATGGTCCAATGCCACCATGTCAAGGAGTGGCACTCTAGTCGGGCTGGAAAATAGAGTTTACTGCATTGTAGTGTCTCCCTTTTCAGAACTTCATCTTCATTGCATTATGGTGAAGTGTGTGTGTGTGTGCTCCTGCTACTTTTTATTTTTTTATTTTTTTATTTTACCAGGTAAGTTGACTGAGAACACATTCTCATTTACAGCAACAACCTGGGGAATAGTTTCAGGGGAGAGGGATGAATGAGCCAATTGTAAGCTGGGGATGATTAGACAGCCATGATGGTATGAGTGCCAGATTGGGAATTTAGCCAGGACACCGGGGTTAACACCCCTACTCTTACGATAAGTGCAATGGGATCTTTAATGACCTCAGAGAGTCAGGACACCCATTTAACGTCCCATCCGAAAGACGGCACCCTACATGGGGCATTGGGATATTTTTTAGACCAGAGGAAAGAGTGCCTCCTACTGGCCCTCCAATACCACTTCCAGCAGCATCTGGTCCCCCATCCAGGGACTGACCAGGACCAACCCTGCTTAGCATCAGAAGCAAGCCAGCAGTTGGATGCAGGGTGGTATGCTGCTGGCTTGCTTCTGATGCTAAGCAGGGTTGGTCCTGGTCAGTCCCTGGATGGGGGACGTACAGTTGAAGTCGGAAGTTTACATACACCTTAGCCAAATACATTTGAACTCCATTTTTCACAATTCCTGACATTCAGTCCGAGTAAAAATTCCCTGTCTTAGGTCAGTTAGGATCACCACTTAATTTTAAGAATGTGAAATGTCCGAATAATAGCAGAGAGAATTATTTATTTACGCTTTTATTTCTTTCATCACATTCCCAGAGGGCCAGAAGTTTACATACACTCAATTCGTATTTGGTAGCATTTCAGGTAGCCTTCCACAAGCTTCCCACAATAAGTTGGGTGAATTTTGGCCCATTCCTCCTGACAGAGCTGGTGTAACTGAGTCAGGTTTGTAGGCCTCCTTGCTCTCACACGCTTTTTCAGATCTGCCCACAAATCTTCTATTGGATTGAGGTCAGGGCTTTGTGATGACCACTCAAATACCTTGATTTTGCTGTCCTTAAGTCATTTTGCCACAACTGTAGAAGTATGCTTGGGGTCATTGTCCATTTGGGAGACCCATTTGCGAAAAAAGCTTTAAAATTCCTGACTGATGTCTTGAGATGTTGCTTCAATATATCCACATAATTTTCCTGCCTCATGATGCCATCTATTTTGTGAAGTGCACCAGCACCCCCACAGCATGATGCTGCCACATCCGTGCTTCACAGTTGGGATGGTGTTCTTCGGCTTGCAAGCCTCCCACTTTTTCCACCAAACATAACGATGGTCATTAGGGCCAAACAGTTCTATTTTTGTTTCATCAGACCAGAGGACATTTCTCCAAAAAGTACGATCTTTGTCCCCATGTGCAGTTGCAAACCATAGTCTGGCTTTTTTATGGCGGTTTGGAGCAGTGGCTTCTTCCTTGCTGAGCGTCCTTTCAGGTTATGTCGATATAGGACTCGTTTTACTGTGGATATAGATACTTTTGTACCTGTTTCCTCCAGCATCTTCACAAGGTCCTTTGCTGTTGTTCTGGGATTGAGTTGCACTTTTTGCACCAAAGTACGTTCATCTCTAGGAGACAGAACTCATCTACTTCCTGAGCGGTATGACAGCTACGTGGTCCCATGGTGTTTATACTTGCATACTATTTTTTGTTCAGATGAACGTGGTACCTTCAGGCATTTGGAAATTGCTCCCAAGGATGAACCAGACTTGTGGAGGACTACAATTTTTTTTCTGAGGTCTTGGCTGATTTCTTTTGATTTTCCCATGATGTCAAGCAAAGAGGCACTGAGTTTGAAGGTAGGCCTTGAAATACATCCACAGGTACACCTCCAATTGACTCAAATTATGTCAATTGGCCTATCAGAAGCTTCTAAATCCATGACATCATTTTCTGGAATTGTCCAAGCTGCTTAAAGGCACAGTCAACTTATGTATGTAAACTTCTGACCCACTGGAATTGTGATACAGTGAATTATAAGTGAAATAATCTGTCTGTAAACAATTGTAGGAAAAATTACTTGTCATGCACAAAGTAGATGTCCTAACCAACTTGCCAAAACTATAGTTTGTTAAACATCTAGACGTTCCGCTAGCGGAACACCTGCTCCAATATCCAATGATAGGCGTGGCGCGAATTACAAATTCCTCAAAAATACAAAAACTTCCATTTTTCAAACATATGACTATTTTACAGCATTTTAAAGACAAGACTCTCCTTTATTTAACCACACTGTCCGATTTCAAAAAGGCTTTACAGCGAAAGCAAAACATTAGATTATGTCAGCAGAGTACCCAGCCAGAAATTATCAGACACCCATTTTTCAAGCTAGCATATAATGTCACAAAAAACAAAACCACAGCTAAATGCAGCACTAACCTTTGATGATCTTCATCAGATGACACGCCTAGGACATTATGTTATACAATACATGCATGTTTTGTTCAATCAAGTTCATATTTATATCAAAAACCAGCTTTTTACATTAGCATGTGACGTTCAGAACTAGCATTCCCACCAAACACTTCCGGTGAATTTACTAAATTACTCACGATAAACGTTCACAAAAAACATAACAATTATTTTAAGAATTATAGAAACAGAACTCCTCTATGCACTCGCTATGTCTGATTTTAAAATAGCTTTTCGGTGAAAGCACATTTTGCAATATTCTAAGTAGATAGCCCGGCATCACAGGGCTAGCCATTTAGACACCCACCAAGTTTAGCCCTCACCAAAGTCAGATTTACTATAAGAAAAATGTTATTACCTTTGCTGTTCTTCGTCAGAATGCACTCCCAGGACTTCTACTTCAATAACAAATGTTGGTTTGGTTCAAAATAATCCATAGTTATATCCAAATAGCGGCGTTTTGTTCGTGCGTTCAAGACACTATCCAAGGGTGACGAAGGGTTACGCGCCAGACGCGTTTCGTGACAAAAAAATTCTAAATATTCCATTACCGTACTTCGAAGCATGTCAACCGCTGTTTAAAATCAATTTTTATGCAATTTTTCTCGTAAAAAAGCGATAATATTCCGACCGGGAAACCGTGTTTTAGTACAAAGAGAGAGAAAGTAAACATGGAGTCGACTCGTGCACGCGCCTCAGTCTCATAGTACTCTGACCGACCACTATCCAAACGCGCTAATGTTTTTCAGCCAGGGCCTGCAAAGCCACCATTCAGCTTTTTGCCGCCTTCTGAGAGCCCATGGGAGCCGTAGGAAGTGTCACGTAACAGCAGAGATCCCCTGTTTTGGATAGAGATGATCAAGAAGGCCAAGAAATGGTCAGACAGGGTACTTCCTGTACAGAATCTTCTCAGGTTTTGGCCTGCCAAATGAGTTCTGTTATACTCACAGACACCATTCAAACAGTTTTAGAAACTTTGGAGTGTTTTCTATCCAAAGCTAATAATTATATGCATATTCTACTTTCTGGGCAGGAGTAATAATCAGATTAAATCGGGTATGTTTTTTATCCGGCCGTGAAAATACTGCCCCCTATCCATAACAGGTTAACAAGAAATTTGTCAAGTGTGTAACATCTGCAGTAGTGGGTGTGGAGTCAGGCGCAGGAAACAGGAGTAGTTGCTAACGGGCTTTTAATGAATTGCACCGTAAAAGAAAAGTACACCCACGAAAACACAACTGGGTGTGATCCAACAAACACAATGATCAAATAACACGTACCACTGCATGAACGACAAACGACAACAGAAAGTAAGCCCGCACACAGAACAGGTGGGGAAACGGGCTTAAATACTCCACTAAACACTAATCAACACAGGTGCAAACAATTAAGACAAAACCAACAGAAAAGGGAAAAAGGGATCGGTGGCAGCTAGTAGGCCTGTGACGACGAGCGCCGAGCGCCACCCGAACAGGGAGAGGAGTCACCCTCGGCAGGAGGCGTGACAAAGTGGTTGAAAAACGAGTTTTAATGACTCCAACCTAAGTGTATGTAAACTTCCGACTTCAACTGTACACATGTCAATCACAATGTGCTACAACTACATGCAGTGAACAATCAGTCTAAATACGCATACCAGAGATAGTTTCAGCATGGATTGTGAATTCCATCATGCCTTTAGGTTACTGAAAACCAATGGTCATTGAGAAGGTAAATTCGGGAAGGACTCCCAATGTTGAACTTCAAAGAGGCAGTGCACTGTGTCTAATTCAGATCATAATGTCGGTCGGAGTGGTTGATTAAAGTTGGCTATCGCTGCACATGGAAATGGCAGGTGGTCTGTATGAGTGGCCTTCATGCTGAGATGAGAGGAGAGAGGAGGTATAGCCAGAGGGCTCAGACAGACTGTCCTGTATGGATCTGTAGCCTTCCTCCCCTTTCATCTCTCGTGTAGTGGAACAAGCCACAGACACAGAGACAAGGAACATCCTACAGAGAGAAAGTCCTTTACACTGAAAATCAGAGTAGAACAACCTATTGTACACTATCTGGATATTCAGTGTCTCATTAGGTCATGTGGACTGGGCATCTGCCATACACAAAAAAACACAAATAAATCATTGTAAATTATACTATGAATGTAAATTGCATTGAATCATTTGTGAGAGTGAGATCACCATTATCATTATACTTTTAATTTTTTTTTGATCAAATGCACAGGGTCACAGATGTAGTTGCATTGTATAGTGAAATACTTAATGTTCAAGCTCCAACACTGCAGGTGTGAATTAAACAATGATGTCCAAAGCAGCAGGAAGACAGGGTGAGCAGCAGGAAGACAGGGGGAGCAGCAGGAAGACAGGGGGAGCAGCAGGAAGACAGGGGGAGAAAGAGGAAGACAGGGGGAGCAGCAGGAAGACTGTGGGAGCAGCAGGAAGACAGTGGGAGCAGCAGGAAGACAGGGGGAGCAACAGGAAGACAGGGGGAGCAGCGGGAAGACTGTGGGAGCAGCAGGAAGACAGTGGGAGCAGCAGGAAGACAGTGGGAGCAGCAGGAAGACAGTGGGAGCAGCAGGAAGACAGTGGGAGCAGCAGGAAGACAGTGGGAGCAACAGGAAGACAGGGGAGCAGCAGGAAGACAGGGGAGCAGCAGGAAGACAGGGGAGCAGCAGAAGACAGGGGGAGCAGCAGGAAGACAGGGGGATCAGGTACAGTGGGGGAAAAAAGTATTTAATCCCCTGCTGATTTTGTACGTTTGCCCACTTACAAAGAAATGATCAGTATATAATTTTAATGGTAGGTTTATTTGAACAGTGAGAGACAGAATAACAACAAAAAAATCCTGAAAAACGCATGTCAATTTTTTTTTTTAATGAATTGCATTTTAATGAGGGAAATAAGTATTTGACCCCTCTGCAAAACATGACTTAGTACTTGGTGGCAAAACCCTTGTTGGCGATCACAGAGGTCAGATGTTTCTTGTGGTTGGCCACCAGGTTTGCACACATCTCAGGAGGGATTTTGTCCCACTCCTCTTTGCAGATCTTCTCCAAGTCATTAAGGTTGAGGCTGACGTTTGGCAACTCGAACCTTCAGCTCCCTCCACAGATGTTCTATGGGATTTAGGTCTGGAGACTGGCTAGACCACTCCAGGACCTTAATGTGCTTCTTCTTGAGCCACTCCTTTGTTGCCTTGGCCGTGTGTTTTGGGTCATTGTCATGCTGGAATACCCATCCACGACCCATTTTCAATGCCCTGGCTGAGGGAAGGAGGTTCTCACCCAAGATTTGACGGTGCATGGCCCCGTCCATCGTTCCTTTGATGCAGTGAAGTTGTCCTGTCCCCTTAGCAGAAAAACACCCCCAAAGCATAATGTTTCCACCTCCATGTTTGACGGTGGAGATGGTGTTCTTGGGGTCATAGGCAGCATTCCTCCTCCTCCAAACACGGCGAGTTGAGTTGATGTCAAAAAGCTAAATTTTTGTCTCATCTGACCACAACACTTTCACCAGTTGTGGCAAATTTTAGACGGGCATGTATATGTATTCTTGAGCAGCGGGACCTTGCGGGCACTGCAGGATTTCAGTCCTTCACGGCGTAGTGTGTTACCAATTGTTTTCTTGATGACTATGGTCCCAGCTGCCTTGAGATAATTGACAAGATCCTCCCGTGTAGTTCTGTGCTGATTCCTCACCGTTCTCATGATCATTGCAACTCCACGAGGTGAGATCTTGCATGGAGCCCCGGGCCGAGGGATATTGACAGTTATTTTGTGTTTCTTCCATTTGCGAATAATCGCACCAAATGTTGTCACCTTCTCACCAAGCTGCTTGGCGATGGTCTTGTAGCCCATTCCAGCCTTGTGTAGGTCTACAATCTTGTCCCTGATATCCTTGGAGAGCTCTTTGGTCTTGGCCATAGTGGAGAGTTTGGAATCTGATTGATTGATTGCTTCTGTGGACAGGTGTCTTTTTTACAGGTAACAAGCTGCGGTTAGGAGCACTCCCTTTAAGAGTGTGCTTCTAATCTCAGCTCGTTACCTGTATAAAAGACACCTGTGAGCCAGAAATCATTCTGATTGAGAGGGGGTCAAATACTTATATCCCTCATTAAAATGCAAATCAATTTATAACATTTTTGAAATGCATTTTTCTGGATTTCTTTGTTGTTATTCTGTCTCTCACTGTTCAAATAAACCTACCATTAAAGTTATAGACTGATAATTTCTTTGTCAGTGGGCAAAAGTACAAAATCAGCAGGGGATCAAATACTTTTTTCCCTCACTGTATTTAGACATAATAAAACACATTTTTTCCTATCACGGGTATCATCCGACCCGAATATCAACTGTCAATTTATGGATACGATTACGAATATGAGTACTGCCATGTTGGCACAACCCTAGTAAATTCTACATTTGGGCTACACCTCAACTATCGGTCGATCTGAACACTGTCTTTTCCCACAGACTTAAAACCTCTTAATTGATCCAACTCTTTTATTAAAATGTTCGCCTAAAATGTCATACCCAAATCTAACTTCCTTTAGCTCAGGACCTGAAGCAAGGATATGCATATTATTGATACCATTTGAAAGGAAACACTTTGACGTTTGTGGAAATGTGAAATTAATATAGGAGAACATAACACATTAGATCTGGTAAAAGATAAAACCATTATCTTTGAAATGCGGAATCAAATACTTTTTTCCCCCACTGTAGCTGACTAGTGCCTTGCGGTCAGTGGTGGTGGAGTTGCCATACCAGGCTGTGATGCAGCCCAACAGTATGCTCTTGATGATGCTCCTGTAGAACACTGTAAGGGGCCCTCGGGGACAGGACAGATTTCTTCAGCCTCCTGAGGTTAAAGCGTCGCTGTCGTGCTTTCCTCACCACGTTGTCCGTGCTGTTTGACCATTTCAACTCCTTGGAGATGTGTACACTGAGGAACTTTAACTTTTTTGACCATCTCCGGGGCGGACCATTGATGAGGATGGTTGCATGCCCAGCCTGGTTTCTTCTGAAGTCCACAATCAGCTCCTTTGTTTTGCTGACGTTGAGGGAGATGTTGTTTACCCTGCTCCACACCGTCAGAGTGCCTCCTCCCTGTAGGCCGTCTCGTCGTTATTGATAATTAGGTCTACTACTATCGTGTCGTCAGCAAACTTGATGATAGAGTTGGAACTATGCGACTTTTCTACTTACAAATGTACAATAATTGCAAAAAGCCAGAAAAAAAAACATAATTCAGCCAGTGTGCATCAATCGCATTCGTAGCTTAGACTTGCTCCTGCCCAAGGTGAAAATAACCTGTAATAATACTTGAAATGACAATTAATCTGTCCGTAGTGAGGAGAGGAACATTAAGATAACACTTGATAACATCTCCTGTCGCCTCTCACAACGAGTCACTGTGTTGGTAATCAAATTTCCCCACATTTCTTTGCAGATCTAAGCTACGGAGGTGGGGAGAAAGAGAGAGAGAGATGCGGAAAGGCAAAGAGAGTCTCAGGGAGGTAAAGATAAATGCTACAGACCATGTTGTCACATGATTTGCAAAGTATGAATGGATAAATATTTCAATTTAAATGCAAAACGCTGGTGGTAGTGGGGGGTTATATCAACTGCTGCATTTCAGTTACATGCTACTGGAGGATCCATAAATAAATTAATTATTATTCCTATTCAAATTAGGTTTTAAGCCTTCTGTGGCATGCAGTGTTCTTTACAGTAATGTTTTTATTTCCTAAACCCTGTGTTATTCTTGTTCTTAATGTAATTGATTCTGTCCTCTGGCTCATCGAGTTGACAGATATCTGCAGCGAGACAATTTCTCAAGATCCCAGCAGGAACACACTCATACGTAAGGGGCCTGTGTGTGTGTGTGCGTGTGTGTGTTTCCTTCCAGAGGCCTGTGAACCCCTCTACCTCCTCTTCCTCCTCCACTCCTAAATCACCCTCTACACTCTGCCCCACACCTCATCTTCTAACCTGGTTTATCAACATCAACCACCTCTAGCCTCCACCATTTCTGCTTTCTGATGTTTATGCAGTTTGTCCTGTCTAAGAGAGAGAGGGGGAGATATAGCCTACAGAGTGCTGAGTTGGTGAGAATCTTTGTAATGGCATAGTATTTTATTATACTTTGACTGACTTATGAGGGAGGTACTGTGGAAAGGCTTGCAGCATGGGGTCACAGTCAGGATTCAATAAGACATGCTTTACAACTCCTCTCCATAGCCGTAAATATATGTTCAAATATGACATGCCTGCCTTTTCAGGGCCATATATCTCTATATGGCTCAGGCCTTTGTTCGTTCTCTAGGCCTACCTATAGTGCCTACGATCTCTCATCATCCAGAAAGTCAAGGCTTTCATATGATTCCTTTCTAGGACTGAATATAGAGCCTACAATTCAACTTACCCAATCCGTGTAAACAAAGCTTCCAGAAAGTAAAGGATTCCATATGATTCCTTCTCTAGGCCTACATACACTGAACACCTTCCTAATATTGAGTTGCCTTCAAAACAGCCTCAATTCGTCGGGGCATGGACTCTACAAGGTGTTGAAAGCGTTCCACAGGGATGCTGGCTCATGTTGACTCCAATGTTTCCCACAGTTGTGTCAAGTTGGCTGGATGTTATTTGGGTGGTGGACCATTTTTGGTACACAGGGGAAAACGTTGAGCTTGAAAAACCCAGCAGCGTTGCAGTTCTTGACACAAAACGGTGCGCTTGGCACCTACTACCATACCCCGTTCAAAGGTACTTAAATCTTTTGTCTTGCCCATTCACCCTCCGACAGGCACACATACACAATCCATGTCTCAATTGTCTCAATGCTTAAAAATCCTTCTTTAAGCTGTCTCCTCCTCATCATCAACACTGATTGAAGTGGATTTAACAAGGGACAACAATAAGGGATCATAGCTTTCACCTGGATTCACCTGGTCAGTTTATGTTATGGAAAGATTTTGGGGGGAATTATATGACGTTTAATCCATAGAAGGTCTTTTGAAGGAAGGATTGCTCACATATATTTGACATTTATATATTAAAGCGTAATTGAGAAATCATTTGTATGTAGTTGGAACATTTGGAAAATATTGCCCTTCCTCAGGCCTCCTTTAAGACTCCATACATAATGTCCATCTGTCATATGAAACTTTACCGCTTGCTCCGTAATAGTGGTATTTTGATTTTTAATTTCTTACAATAATTGTTCAATATTGACAAATATAAACATGAATATTGAAAATAGAAAATGTTTATGGAATAATACAAACAAAAATTACACAACACAATAACTACATAATCAGGCCAAAATGGCCAACTATAGCAATGACTCACAATCTTTCAGATCTGTTTTGAGGTCAGAATTAAGGTATGTTCTGGGCATGTTCGTATTATCATACTGTACTGACCTTGACTAGTTTAGTGTGAATTCTTTTCACTTCTTTCTCAGTCAACAAATGCACATAAGATGTATGAGTGAAACATAAGAGTTTGGAAATAGGGAGAAAGGTGACAATGTTGATGTCATTGATGATGACGCTGATGGTTATGATGATATCCCAGAAGTGTTTTGATGCCAGGCAATAGATACAAATCTAGGGCTTTAGAGACACGATACAGTGCCATTTGTCATCGGCGGGCAAGGACAGTCATAATCATCCTTTCCGTTCACCTCCCCCATCAGTCTTCCCCTCGCCGTATATCAGGATCAATCTAGGCTCATTTATTTTAATCATCTCCTGTTTGCTAAACTGCCAAAGTCAAAGGAGGACAATAGAAACAAACCTGTCTGCAAACAAGCCAAAACAGGCTTTTATTAGCCTGTGTTTGCTATTTTTACATTTTAAACGTAACCGTTATTTAACTAGGCAACTCAGTTAAAAACAAATTCTTATTTACAATGACGGCCTACACGGCCAAACCCAAGCCAATTGTGCGCCGCCCTATGGGACTCCCAATCACGGCCGGGTGCAATACAGCCTGGAATTGAGCATGGGTGTCGGTAGTGACGCCTCTAGCACTGAGATGCAGTGCTTTGGACCGCTGCGCCACTCAGGAGCCCCCTATTCAGACGACAACTTTTTCGAGAATATGGCTTAGGTTGAACTAAGACATTAAATAATCTAATGTTGTTGCTATTGGCATTTCTGACATAGAGTTAAATGATATTTTAAATTAATGTAGCTATTACAGTGTCTGTGGTTGTGATAACTTGTCAAAAATGTCATGTTTAAATAGAAATGATATAACCAATGTTAGTTTTTTAAATTAGACAGCTCGCCACCCGCAGGCAGGAAAAACCTTTTAAATGTAATGTATATTTGATATTAATCACTCAACACACAACATGCTTTCCCCAAATGGCACCCTATTCCCTATGTACCGCATTACTTTTGACCAGGGCCCACAGTGTTTTGGTCAGAAGTAGTGCAGTATATAGGGAATAGGGTGTCATTTTGGAAAGCAGACCTAGCCTACTGGAAGTCTGTGAAATTATGTGACAGGCCTAAATCTCAAGCCATTTATCCTTCAATATCCCTCATCAGTTGACAGTAAGAGAGACACTCATGTGGAGAGAATGAGAGAGTGAGAGATAAGGCAATCACCAGCTGACCCTATTGACTCCCACATCTCACTGTGGTGGCGACAGGTTGTGCAAACACGGAAGGCCAGTAATCATGATACGTCAGAACTCTCAGGACCTGCTCTTTAAGATGATTGCCAAAAGCAATTAAAGTGAAGATCAAATCCAAAGTACACTCATCAAAAATATAAAGGCAACATGGAAAGTGTTGGTCCCATGTTTCATGAGCTGAAATAAAAGATCCCAGAAATCATAAAAAAGTGTATTTCTCTCAAATCTTGTGCACAAATTTGTTTACATCCCTGTTAGTGAGCATTTCTCCTTTGTCAAGATAATCCATCTACCTAGCAGGTGTGGCATATCAAGAAGCTGATTAAACAGCATGATCATGGGCCTCCCGAGTGGTACAGTGGTCTAAGGCACTGCATTGCAGTGCTAGCTGTGCCACTAGAGATTCTGGGTTCAAGTCCAGGCTCTGTCGCAGCCGGCTGCGACCGGGAGACCCATGGGGCGGCGCACAATTGGCACAGCATCGTTCGGGTTAGGGGAGGGTTTGGCCGGCAGGGATGTCCTTGTCCCATCGCACACTAGTGACTCCTGTGGCGGGCCGGGTGCAGTGCACACTGACACTGACACGGTAGCCAGGTGCGTGGTGTTTCCTCTGACACATTGATGCGGCTGGCTTCCGGGTTAAGTGGGCATTGTGTCAAGAAGCAGTGCGGCTTGGTTGGGTTGTGTTTCAGAGGACGCACGGCTCTCGACCTTTGCCTCTCCTGAGTCCGTACGGGAGTTGCAGCGATGAGACAAGACTGTAACTACCAATTGGATACCATGAAAATGGGGTACAAATAAATAACAGCACGATCATTACACAGGTGCACCTTGTGCTGGGGAAAATAAAAGGCCTGTGCCATTTTGTCATGCCACAGATGTCTCAAGTTTTGAAGAACTGCAACATTTACCTGGAGCTAACTCTGCAAATAGCACTGCTGGGTGATTTTAAAAAGTCATAGTCAATCGATTAATAATATCATAATACTCTTAGCAAAATATATTTATATTTAATTTACAATAATTTAAAATATGTATATTCTATGAGAATAAAAAAGTTAAGAACTTTTGAGAAACATCACATTTATTTTTCAACTGTAGTTGAAAGATATATGGCAAATAGAAACCCGATGGTGTTCAGAGATAGATTGGAGGGTATAAAAATATATATATATTTCACCTTTATTTAACCAGATAGGCTTGTTGAGAACAAGTTCTCACTTACAACTGCGATCTGGCCAACAGGCCAACAGAGTTACACATGGAATAAACAAATGTACAGTCAATAATACAATAGAGAAAGTCTACTGTATATACAGTGTGTGCAAATGAGGTAGGATAAGGGGACTGAGGCAATAACTAGGCCATAGTGGCGAAATTATTACAGTATGGCAAATTAAACACTGGGGTGATAGATGTGCAGAAGATGAGTGTGCAAGTAGCGGTACTGGGGTGCAAAGGAGCAAAATAAATAAAATAAATAACAATATGGTGATGAGGTAGATGGATGGGCTATTTACAGATTGGCTATGTACAGGTGCAGTGATCTGTGAGCTGCTCTGACAGCTGGTGCTTAAAGCTAGTGAGGGAGATATGAGTCTCCAGCTTCAGTGATTTTGCAATTTGTTCCTGTCATTGGCAGCAGAGAACTGGAAGGAAAGGCGGCTGAAGGAGGAATTGGCTTTGGGGTTGGCCAGTGAAATACACCTGCTGGAGCGAGTGCTGCGGGTGGGTGCTGTGACCAGTTAGCTGAGATAAGGTGGGGCTTTACCTAGCAACGACTTATAGATGACCTGGAGCCAGTGGGTTTGGCGACGGATATGAAGCAAAGTCCAGCAAAAGTGAGCATACAGGTCGCAGTGGTGGGTAGTATATGGGGCTTTGGTGACAAAATGGATGGCACTGTGATAGACTGTATCCAATTTGCTGAGTACAGTGTTGGAGGCTATTTTGTAAATGACATTGCCAAAGTCAAGGATCGGTAGGATAGTCAGTTTTAGGGTATGTTTGGCAGCATGAGTGAAGGATGCTTTGTTGCGAAATAGGACGCCGATTCTCGATTTAATTTTGGATTGGAGATGCTTAATGTGAGTCTGGAAGGAGAGTTTACAGTTTAACCAGACACCTAGGTATTTGTAGTTGTCCACATATTCTAAGTCAGAGTAGTGAATTTATTTTGACTTGCATTTAAGAGCAGTTGGAGGCCACGGAAGGAGAGTTGTATGGCATTGAAGCTCGTCTGGAGGTTGTCCAAAGAAGGGCCAGAAGTATACAGAATGGTGTCGTCTGCGTAGAGGTGGATCAGAGAATCACCAGCAGCAAGAGCGAAATCATTGATGTATACAGAGAAAAGAGTCGGCCCGAGGCTTGAACCCTGTGGCACCCCCATAGAGACTGCCAGAGGTCCGGACAACAGGCCCTCCGATTTGACACACTGAACTCTGTCAGAGAAGTAGTTGGTGAACCAGGCTAGGTAGTCATTTGAGAAACCAAGGCTGTTGAGTCTGCCAATGAGGATGTGGTGATTGACAGAGTCGAAAGCCTTGGCCAGGTCAATGAATACAGCTGCACAGTATTGTCTCTTATCGATGGCTGTTATGATATCGTTTAGGACCTTGAGCGTGGCTGAGGTGCACCCATGACCAGCTCGGAAACCAGATTGCATAGCGGAGAAGGTACGGTGGGGTTCGAAATAGTCGGTGATCTGTTTGTTAACTTGGCTTTTGAAGACCTTAGAAAGGCGGGATAGGATAGATATAGGTCTGTAGCAGTTTGGGTCCAGAGTGTCTCCCCTCTTTGAAGAGGGGGATGACCGCGGCAGCTTTCCAATCTTTGGGGATCTCAGACGATACGAAAGAGAGGTTGAACAAGTTAGTAATAGGGGTTGCAACAATTTCGGCGGATAATTTTAGGAAGAGAGGGTCCAGATTGTCTAGCCCGGCTGATTTGTAGGGGTCCAGATTTTGCAGCTCTTTCAGAACATCAGCTATCTGGATTTGGGTGAAGGAGAAATGGGGGAGGCTTGGGCAAGTTGCAGTGAGGGGTGCAGGGCTGTTGACCGTGGTCGGGATAGCCAGGTGGAAAGCATGGCCAGCCGTAGAAAAATGCTTATTGATATTCTCAATTATCGCAGATTTATCGGTTGTGACAGTGTTTCCTAGCCTCAGTGCAGTGGGCAGCTGGGAGAAGGTGCTCTTATTTTCCATGGACTTTACAGTGTCCCAAAACCTTTTGGAGTTAGTGCTACAGGATGCAAATTCTGTTTGAAAAAGCTAGTCTTTGTTTTCCTAACTGCCTGTGTATATTGGTTCCTAACTTCCCTGAGAAGTTGCATATCGTGGGGGCTATTCGATGCTAATGCAGTACACCACAGGATGTTTTTGTGCTGGTCAAGGGCAGTCAGGTCTGGAGTGAACCAAGGGCTATATCTGTTCCTGGTTCTACAAATTTTGAATGGGGCATGCTTATTTAAGATGGTGAGGAAAGCACTTTTAAAGAACAACCAGGCGTCCTCTACTGTCGGAATAAGGTCAATATCCTTCCAGGATACCCGGGCCAGGTCGATTAGAAAGGCCTGCTCGCTGAAGTGTTTTAGGGAGCGTTTGACAGTGATGAGGGGCGGTCGCTTGACCGCAGACCCATTACGGATGCAGGCAATGAGGAGGTGATCGCTGAGATCCTGGTTGAAGACAGCAGAGTTGTATTTGGAGGGCAGGTTGGTGAGGATGATATCTATGACGGTGCCCGTGTTTACGGATTTGGGGTTGTTCCTGGTGGGTTCATTGATCATTTGTGTGAGATTGAGAGCATCAAGCTTAGATTGTAGGATGGCCGGGCTATTAAGCATGTCCCAGTTTAGGTCACCTAGCAGCACGAGCTCTGAAGATAGATGGGGGGGAAAACAATTCGCATATGGTGTCCAGGGCACAGCTGGGGGCAGAAGGTGGTCTATAGCAACCGGCAACGGTAAGAGACTTGTTTCTGGAAAGATGGATTTTTAAAAGTAGAAGCTCAAATTGTTTGGGTACAGACCTGGATAGTAAGACAGAACTCTGCAGGTTATCCCTGCAGTAGATTGCAACTCCGCCCCCTTTGGCAGTTCTATCTTGTCAGAAAATGTTATGGTTAGGGATGGACATTTCCGGGTTTTTGGTGGCCTTCCTAAGCCAGGATTCAGACATGGCTAGGACATCCAGGTTGGCAGAGTGTGCTAGGGCACTGAATAAAACAAACTTAGGGTGGAGGCTTCTAATGTTAACATGCATGAAACCAAGGATTTTACAGTTACAGAAGTCAACAAATGAGAGCGCCTGGGGCATGGGAGTGGAGCTAGGCACTGCAGGGCCTGGATTAACCTCCACATCAGCAGAGGAACAGAGGAGGAGTAGGATAAGGGTATGGCTAAAGGCTAAAAGAACTGGTCGTCTAGTTCGTTCAGAACAGAGATTAAAAGGAGCAGATTTCTGGGCACGGTAGAATAGATTCAAGGCATAATATACAGGCAAGGGTATGGTAGGATGTGAATACAGTGGGGGTAAACCTGTGCATAGAGTGATGTTGAAAGAGATATTGTCTCTAGAAATATCATTTAAACCAGGTGATGTCACCGCATGTGTGGGAGGTGGAACTAAAGTGTTCACTAAGGCGTATTGAGCAGGGCTAGAGGCTCTACTGTGAAATAAGGCAATAATTACTAACCAAAACAGCAATGGACAAGGCATATTGACGTTAGGGAGAGGCATGCGTAGCCGAGTGATCATAGGAGTCCAGTGAGTGGCTCAGGCAGCTAGCGGGCCGGGGCTAGCAAGCTAGCAGAAGGGCCTTTGAGAGACGTCGCGACGGAAGAAAGTCTATTGTGGCCCCCTCGTGCTGAAAAGTCGGCAGACGGATCAGAAGGGCTTCGTGTGGTAAACCACACGGGTTGAGTGAAGGAAGTGACTAAAAACAAACAAAAGATAACTATTATAAACTATATTGTGTCCTTAAAATGTATATAGTGTGTATAAGCTGGCAGTAGAACCATAAGAGTTGTTGTCCATTAGTTTACTCCATTTAGGGGAGGGATATTAGGGTTAGCGGGAAATAATAAAGGAAATATAAAATATTTATATATATATTTGTATGAATATACTGTATATATTTACAAAAAAATGTATGGTGGATTGGAAATGATGCAGACAATTACATTGATGGAAGTCACAATATATCTGCAATATTAAAGCTGATCTACCACGCAAAAAAATGAAAAATAAATGAAAATACTTTGGGGGAGCGTGCAATTGGTATGCTGACTGCAGGAATGTCAGAGAATTGAATGCTATTTTCTCTACCATATGCTGCCTTCAACGTTGTTTTAGAGAATTCAGCAGTACGTCCAACCGGCATCATAACAGCAGACCACATGTATGCCGTTGTGTGAGCAGGCGGTTTGCTGAAGTCAACGTTGTGAACAGAGTTCCCCATGGTGGCAGTGGGGTCATGGTATGGGCAGGCATAAGCTACGGACAATGAACACAATTGTATTTTATCAATGGCCATTTGAATGCACAGAGATACCATGACGAGATCCTGAGGCCCATTGTCGTGCCATTCATCCGTCGCCATCACCTCATTTTTCAGCACAATATGATAATGCACGGCCGCATGTGTCACACCCTGATCTGTTTCACCTGTCTTTGTGATTGTCTCCACCCATCTCCAGGTGTCACCTGTTTTCCCCATTAATCCCTGGGTATTTATTCCTGTGTTCTCTGTTTGTCTGTTGCCAGTTCATCTTGTCTTGTCAAGTCAACCAGTGTGGTTTCTGTGCTCTTGTTTTTTCCTTATCGGCATTTTTCTAGTCCTCCTGGTTTTGACCCTTGCCTGCCCTGACTCTGAGCCCGCCTGCCTGACCATTCTGCCTGCCCTGACCTCGAGCCTGCCTGCCACTCTGTATCTCCTGGACTCTGACCTGGTTTAAGATATTTTGCCTGTCCATGACCTGTCTCTTGCCTGCCCTTTGGATTATAATAAATATCAGAGACTCGAACCATATGCCTCCCGTGTCTGCATCTGGGTCTGTATCGTTATACCATGTTGCAAGGTTCTGTACACAATTCCTGCAAGCTGAAAATATCCTAGTTCTTCCATGGCCTGTGTATTCACCAGACATGTCACCCATTGTGGATATTTGGGATGCTCTGGATTGACGTGTCGATAGCGTATTTCAGTTACTGCCAATATCCAGAAACTTCTCACAGCCATTGAAGAGGTGTGGGACAACATTCCACAGGCCACAATCAACAGCCTGATCAACTCTATGCAAAGGAGGTGTGTCGCGCTGCATGCGGAAAATGGTGGTCACACCAGATACTGACTGGTTTTCTGATCCACGCTACTACTTTTTTTTAAGGTATCTTTGACCAACAGCTGCATATCTGTATTCACAGTTATGTGAAATCCATAGATTTGGGCCTAATGAATTTATTTTAATTGACTGATTTCCTTATATGAACTGTAACTCAGTAAAATCTTTTAAATGTGTGTTTATATTTTTGTTCAGTATAATATGCATCTAACTAACCATCACCAACACAGTCATATATGGTACATCAACAAAATGAAAAGCATCTGGTACCTTCAGGAAGACTTGCTGAGATAGGTGTTTCTCTACCTACTCACCATCAACTCAGAAATAATCATTCAGAAGTTAATATGAATGTCAGTTAATAAGGTTAATGAAGAAGAGAGTACATGAGAGTTGTAGTATTTGTTTCCACACAACATTCTGCTTAACCCAGATAAAGAATTCTGGTGCCAATGTGACATACTGGCAGGATTTTGGCTTACAGTAACATCACTGGGACTCAGAGGTGTAGTTGATCCTTTCAAAGAAAATACTGCCTACAATGTTGAACATATTTTTTCATGACTATTGAGGGTCATGGGCTTATGTCATGTCATTATCTGTGTGAAATGCCATTAAAAAAAACTATTATTTGTGTTATCTCATTATACTCCATCCTCGATCATTTACACAAGCTTCTTCATAATCGGAGACACCGTTCAACGGTTACCATGGTTACAAACTCATTTTGTGCTGAACGTCACCACTTCTTGTGGCTAACGTTGTGCACATAACATGTTTTGAGGAGGCGTTCTTTGTGCCATTGTTCAATCGAGTAAAAACGAGAAAACGGATAAAGTGAGTGATATTTTCAATATAATGAATAATTGACAAAAGAAAGTAGCATGCTTTTATGCAGAGACGCCCACAATTTACGTTTTATTTTCTGAAGATAATGGAATAAATACTACTAGCGGGTCGAGTCATTGCTAGTTAGCTGTCTAGCCGTCTAGCTAGTCTGACAGTTGAATGCTGTTTAGCTAACTAGCAAATTTGTAAACAATATAGTTATCTACTGAGCTAGCTAATGTTAGCTACATTGTTACTGGACGAGCAATTCCGCTAATGTTACAGTTGTAACTAATAGCTATGTATTTCCATTATCTGTCAAAACGTGTTTTCCGAAAGCTAACTAACGTTCGTTAGCTAGCATTGTTCCCGTAATAATTGTATGGCTAGTGCTAGCCAGCTAGCTAGCTAGTTTGGCTAGCCATATCCCTGCTGGTCAAGCTGTGATGCCTGCATAGCAACATGTGCTTTACTCGTCTCAACCAACACAGCCACTATCATTGTGACTAGTTAGTTATGTGCATTGCTATGATTATCAACACCACAACACCTGCTTGCATAGGCTAGCCTATATTCATATTATATGTCTGATACCGAGATCATGGCAATTACTGCAATATGAATTTTGATCAGTATAAAATAACAAAGGAAGGCAATGGCAGCTGAAAATTTGCAGCAAAATATACAATTCATTGTTGATTTGGTTTGTTGAGCTATTTGTAATCATGATTTATATTTGCAACACTCAGTACATTAAATGGTGACCCAGGCCTGGCTTTAATGATGAAGGTGGTGGTACTTCTCTACCATGGCACTGAATCTCCTCTGTTCTTCTCCTCTTCCCAGTGGACCGTGGGTCGAAGCGCAGGCAGGTGAAGCCTCTGGCTGCCTCTCTGCTGGACGCCTTAGATTATGACAGCTCAGACGACAGTGATTTCGAAGTGGGAGACGCAGATGCCTCAGGTAACCAACCGCAGTGGGGGTCCTCTTCCATCCACCCCCCCTGTAAATTACACCCTTTCTTCCCCCACACACTCAGTTCATTCCTGTTATGTTCTTCTGTCAGTTCAGATAGAACTGGAGAGGAGAAAGATGGAGCTCAGAATGAATTATTCAAACCAACTTGAAATGTACTCAAAAGCAAGGCATGGATTTCTATTGTTTGTTGCTATTTGGTTGTGTATCCTTTTAGAAGTTGGCCATCATGGACTACTCGTAGTCATGAAGGCTCTATTTAGCTGTGGCTTGAATAGCTTTAAATGACACTTCAATGTACATCTTTGAGATTTTCCTAGCTGTGACATTCTCCATGTCAACACAGCTTTCAGAAGACTATCTCCACCATTACTTTCTGCCCGGTGCGTCTGTCAGTGCCGCCCCACTCTCAGATACAGGCATTCCAAGGTTTAGATGAAATCCTCATCACCCTGCTTGTCTGTGTCTTGTAGTGACCTTGTATAGCTGTGTTTCTCACTGACTCGGCATGATCTAGGGAGGCTGTGGCCGCTGAGGCGAACTCGGGCCTGCCACTCTGCCTGGGCTGGATTTATCACTCTGCTGGCCCTGAGGTCTTCATCCACCCTATCTGAAACACACACACTGAGGCCAGAAGCTGATAATGAGATTCTACAGTACTGTGAACCTCCTGGGCTCTGTGGTGTTGGAGTGTTGGACTCTGGACCTGTCACCTGACACCTTGAAATCCAACAACTCTTGTTAATCTGCATTGTAGATTAGACTACATAATATAATGTTAGAGAGCTGAATTCAACTTTGCTTTTATCACTTAGCAACATGATTTGATCATGTTCATCTTTATTTAAAGTGTCTCAATACAAACAAGAGATTAAGACAGCAGACATGCTTTCATTCATACTCCATGTTGAACATGCCCTCATGCATTCTCCATGTTGAACATGCCCTCATTCATTCTCCATGTTGAACATGCCCTCATTCATTCTCCATGTTGAACATGCCCTCATTCATTCTCCATGTTGAACATGCCCTCATTCATTCTCTATGTTGAACATGCCCTCATTCATTCTCCATGTTGAACATGCCCTCATTCATTCTCCATGTTGAACATGCCCTCATTCATTCTCCATGTTGAACATGCCCTCATTCATTCTCCATGTTGAACATGCCCTCATTCATTCTCCATGTTGAACATGCCCTCATTCATACTCCATGTTGAACATGCCCTCTGTCCTTCTCTCCTCTGTTCTAGGGTCAGAGGGTAGTGCCATTGGGAGTGATGAGGAGGGGTCCAAGGAGGAGAGCGCTGCTGAGGACAACAACAGCGACTCGGACAACATCGGCTCTGCAACGGACGGTGAGGAACAGACCAAGGAGCTGACAGGTGACGACACCCCCACAGAGGAAGAGGAGAGGACCAAGGAAGAGCAGCCGTCCTCTGACACTAGCACCACCACCACTAAAGACCCTGCTCCATCAGGGGTGCCCAGGGACCGCCGGAGGAGAGAGGAGAAGGCCTCGGACACAGAGGCTGGGAGTGGAGGAAGCGGGAGTGGCACAGGTAGGCTATGTTTTAAAATGTTTTTGTTACATTCATGTTTGGAAATAATAATATTTTTATAAACATGAAAAATAAAAACCCTTGATCCAGGTCGTGGTAATGTGGGTAGTGGTAATGCAGTAGTGGTAATGCGGAGGACGGCCGCCACACAGGAGCCCAAGAAGTGGAACCTGCGTCGTAAACGCCCCATGCTGGACTTCACCACCATGGAAGAGCTCAATGAGATGGACGACTACGACAGCGAAGACGACAACGACTGGAGGCCCGCCTCCGGCAAGAAGAAAGCCAAGGCTGCGGCCGCTCAGAGAGGAGGAAGCGAGGGAGAGGAGGAGCCGGAGGAGGAAGATGGCGACGGAGGGAGCGGTAGTGATGATGATGACAACGAGGATGACGATGGTGGTGATGATGAAGATGAGAACGAAGAAGGGAGCAGTAGCGACAGTGATAAAGAGGTGAAGAAACCCAAGAAGAAAGTGATAAGCAGCAGTGTCTTTGACAAGGAGCTGACCAATGACAGCTTGTCACAGGGAAAGAGCAACAAGGTAAACACAACTTTATGTCCTCTATCACACTTTGTTGTTGGCAAACTGCCTCACACCCTCAGCATTTAGGTGTATCATGTAGTCGTGAAAGTTGTTAGAGAAGTTGGTATAACTCTCTGATCCCTTCATTGGATCCAGTGTGTTAGCCAGCCCAACACTATGTTGCTATGTGCCACAGAGTTATATAATCCAATGAGGAGATTGGATGGTATCAGAGTGAGAGAACCACAGAGACTGCTAGAGAGATACAGCTTTGTGTTAGGCTAATCGACTTAGTTTAGAGTCCATCTGTGTGAATGAGATTTAGCCTACTGCTGTCTATCAATAATGATCTGTGGTCAGATGAGAGGGGAGATTGTGAGAGGCTTTAGATTCAGGACTTGGAGGAACTTTGTTTGCAGAGGCCGGAAACTTTATTTTTTTCCGGTCCGTTGTATACAAGCATATTAGAATCACATGTAACAGTGTATTACATTCAAACACGGAGATGAAGACATTTTAGAGACCTATACATTCCACCTAGTTAAAAACAGAACATGTGTGCAACAGCTGCAATATAGTGTATAAGGGTGCATTGATAATGGTTTTACCGAAACTTTACTGTGTCTCCCACTTCCTGTCTACCCAGGATGCCCTGCTGGAGCGTGCCCAGACGTGGAGCGCGGCGGCCCAGAGGATGGAACACATCCTGATCTGCTGTGTGTGTCTGGGAGACAACAGCGAGGACGCTGACGAGATCATCCAGTGTGACAACTGTGGTGTGACTGTACACGAAGGTAAGAGATCTGTAGCTTTTTCCTATTTTACTTCTACGGTAAGCACAGGTCAGAAACACAGCTGTTCAGAAGGGCTAGGACTACCTTAGCTGTTCAGGTTTGGGTCAGAAGGTTTGTGTTTTTTTCTGTAAGGCAGAGATTTAAAGATGAGCCGGTGTTTGGGTGCCAGGTTGGGTTTTGGTAGCATGTTCCATATACCCACAACCAGAAACAAACACTAAATAATCACCACTTCACTGTCCACCCCACACCTCAACATAAGCAGGGAAACCAGCAAACCAGAAGTGCGTTCTCCCCATCCAGCCCTGGCTGGGGAACTAACAGACTAACCCTCTTCCTCTTCATCTAGCATTATTAGCTCATTGTGTCTCCCTCTGACTGGTTGGAAACAAAATCAATGGCTTCTTAAATCGTGTCTCAGATGTGGCCTTCTTCTCTGGACAGGCGTGGTAACGCTGCCCATGCACACCACTGAATCAATGTGACAGCGCTAATTTTCAATTACGATCACTTTATTTATTTATTTACAGATGTTTTACTGATTTTAAAGCACCTACAAACGGAATGTAGAAAATGCACAGTAAGACATGCATAGAGGTTGGAGGACTGTAGAAGAGCAAGAAAGTGACAAGTAGGAACTCTCTTTCTCCTTCATTAGCCTCACTGAGGCATTTTCTCCTCCCGTGGTGGAGAGAGGCTGGCAGGTAGGAGTGTTGTGGCCGCCCCCTGACTGAACAGACAGCTGTTCCATACTGAACACTGCCCCTCCCTCGCAAGCCATTTCGTAGACACACACACACACCCCCCCCCCCCCCCCCCCCCCCCCTCGTGAGCCAGCAGCACCACAGTGCCAGGCGCCCTGAGGGAGAGGGAGGTTGGTTGATTCAGGAGAGGGTTGGCCCACACGGTTGCCTCCATGTCACAACTGCAGCTATGCGCAGCAGCTCAGAAAGTTGACCCCCCCCCCCCCACGTACACACACACACGTCAAGGCAGAACCTGTCATATGCATGGGATGATGCTGGCATGAAATGGGAAACAGAGGAATAGCCAGGGCCTTTCTACAGATTCTGTGCCCAGTGCCCTACCCACTCTGATGAGAGGAGAGTGAGCTGGCGTTTTGCCAACTCAGGAGTTTCAACTGTAGTGGGAGGAGGAGAGGATGCTGGATGCTTAAACTATGCATGGATTGTTCTGTTAGCCTTTTTGGCTCCAACCAGCTCATGTTTAGCTCATAGTTTTGGGGTCAAAAGGTGCTGGGTTATCCTCCATCCTCCTCTGGGCTTTAGAGGCACAGTGCTCTTTATGATGTCACAGACTCACTATTCTGAGAAAATAAGAGAGTGAGGGTGGAGGGAGAACAAGGGATTGTAACAGGAAAGAGAGAGAGAAAACGAGGGAGTGATTGTGAGGAAGAGATGAGAGATGAGCTGTCATTATCTGCAGCTTGGTTGAGTCGTCCGACCACCTCGTTCATCTCTCTGCTTGACTCCAGAACTCTTTGTTCTCCTTTCCGGAGCACTACACATTCCCTCGTTCAGACAGAAACTCTCCTCCTCGGACCAGAGGGAAGGAACGATGGATGAAAGGAGAAGATGCAGGAAGTCCAGTGCATAGAGGGAGGGAGTGAGGGGGAGAGACAGATCAAAAGCCTTGGTGAGCACAGCAGAGGCTCAGATAGCCAGTTGTCCGTACAGACACAGCCTGTATCTGTCACAGCCCTGGAACCTGCAGACTAGCTGCTTTTGATTAGCATGGGCTAGTGTGTGTCTGTGTGTGTTGAATGATCACAGACATCATTAACTGCATCGCCATTAAAAAAGCTCTGATTCTGTGTGTCTCTCTCTCTCTCTCTCTCTCTCTCTCTCTCTCTGTCTCTCTCTCTCTCTGTCTGTCTCTCTCTCTCTGTCTCTCTCTCTCTCTCTGTCTCTCTCTCTCTCTCTGTCTCTCTCTCTCTGTCTCTCTCTCTGTCTCTCTCTCTGTCTCTCTCTCTGTCTCTCTCTCTGTCTCTCTCTCTGTCTCTCTCTCTGTCTCTCTCTGTCTCTCTCTCTGTGTGTCTCTCTCTGTCTCTCTCTCGCTCTCTCTATCTGTGTCTCTCTCGCTCTCTCTATCTGTGTCTCTCTGTTTCTCTGTTTCTCTCTCTGTCTCTCTCTGTCTCTCTGTGTGTGTCTCTCTCTCTGTCTCTATCTCTGTATCTCTCTCTCTCTCTGTCTCTATCTCTGTGTCTCTTTCTCTCTCTCAAGCCTAAATGCTCCTTCTAGCTTTTCAGTAGTGAAGCCAGTCACTTCTTGATTGTTTTTATGTCCCTTCTTTACAATTTCTAGTCTTTTTTGTCTTGCAGTTTTCCTGTTTCAGCAGTGTGCTGGTATCTAGTGTAATTTAAAGCAGTGTGGCTGTTAAAATGCTCTCCCCTAATATAAGAACATGACATTGTCATTAATAGGCCTTGCTTGCATCCCAAATGGCACCCTATTCCCTACATAGGGCTCTGGTCAAAGGTAGTGCACTAATAAGGAATAGGGTGCCATTTGGGACATACATCATTCTACCACCAATTAAATCCCTGTGCTATTGAGTTCACTCGGCTCCCTAACGAGTTCTGGACCGTAAAGTTAATTATTTTCTCAAATGTGCTTAATTCATTTAGGCGCTACTGTTTGGGCTCATTTGTTTAAATGCATATTCAGTCGGAAACTATGTTTAGGAGGGCTGTTGTTTGTTGTCGCTGGATGGACAATGTCCATGTGTGACTAACTGGTCTGGCGTGTGTCATACTGTAGTACTGACACTCTCTCTGACACTCTAACAGTGTCCTTGGGGCCTTCTACTGTAAAACAGATCCAATACAAGGCACAAATCCTTCTATCCCCCTTCACTGTAAGGGTGCTAGTGTATGGCTGCGTCTGAAATGGCACCTCATTCCCTATGTTTTGCATTACATTCAACCCGTGGTCCATTTCATATGACATCGTTTAGTCTGTTACAGAACTGTTAAGAGCCTACCCTTCGTTCTGTTTGAAGTATAGGCCTAGTAGCTTTAGCATTGTCAATACCCACTCTTGTTGTTCCTCTGTCACGCAGTCCTCTTAGTAGTGCCATTTGAAGGCAGCCTTGCCTTAGATGAGGTTCATGAAGAGCTTAGTGCTTAGCAGACATATGGCCTTATCCATGGCAGTGAGATGCCTTCTGTACATCCTCCGTATCTCCTGTTATACACCAGGGTAATTATCATATTCATGTGGGTTAAGAGCTCAGCTCAAGGTTAAAAACCATGTTTTCCCTCATGCTGTTTCAACTAACTGCAGAAACCTTGGTGCCACAAGGGCAGCTCCCGAAGCCCTGAAATGCATTTAAAGACCCACACCTTAATAAAATAATGACAAAACACCAGCCCTGCCACTTGATTTTCTATAATGAGGCTGGAGAAATGTGGCCAAACCACTCTCAAATTCATAGTAAATATCACAGAGTGAGCCTTTAAGTGATCCACAACATATTAAGCTTGTATTGTGTTTATTTCCAGTGTTTTCAGATGAATTCAATCCTAGAGAAGTGCAGATGAATGAATGAATGGGACCCATAGAAGAAAACAATGCATTGTGAAGCTGCTTATTGACAGTTCATTTTAATTTTAGAAATAGCGTTGTAATCCATTATCAGGCCTTTGTCAGACGAGAACATTGAATTATACTTATTATTGAATTACTCCACTCTTTCTCTCCCTCTCTGTCTTTCGCTCTCCCTCTCTCTGTCTTCCTTTCAAAACAGGTTTAGAAAGTCGAATTGAAGTGAAAACGCTATCAAGCCGTAGCAGCCTTGTGGTTTTTCTCCCCCTTATAACGAGGAAATGATTTATTCTATGGTATACCGGCCATGAGAATGATTGCATTGTTTTTAAAAAGGAGCAGAATAAAGTCATGTTTTGAGAGATTGGTCTCCATCTTATTATGGAGTTTTAATTCAGTGCCGGTGATTTAGAGGAAGACAGCTGGCAGTTGTTTTCTGCTCATTCCATCTGAAAACACACACACACACACACATCTGTCATGAAAACCGTCAATTACATCATATGTAATTGGTGTTATTTAGTGAGATCTGGGCTCTGTGTGTGTGGGTGTTGTCTCTGTGATGCCCCATTTTGCACATCGGCTCTGCTTATATGAGTGCTTTTGAATAGGTCCACTTAACCTTGGAATGGAAAGTGTTACCATTGAGGGAGAAATTTAACTAATCTAAGAGCATCCATCTTGGATGCTTAAAACCTCATGAGTTAAATGGCAAAAAGTTTCTCTTTTCAGACCTGTTTTTACATAGGGTATTAGTTTATTGAGTTGTTTTTACATAGGGTATTAGTTTATTGAGTTGTTTTTACATAGGGTATTAGTTTATTGAGTTGTTTTTACATAGGGTATTAGTTTATTGAGTTGTTTTTACATAGGGTATTAGTTTATTGAGTTGTTTTTACATAGGGTATTAGTTTATTGAGTTGTTTTTACATAAAATATTGGTTTCTTGAATTGATTAAACAATTATTTAACTGCATGTACATTTCTCAAAATATTCAAACAATATTGATTTGTTCGACTTCCATCTGAAATAATTTGTGTCTGAAATCTAAGTGAGATGTAATGATGGAATAGGTAACACTGAAGCAGCATCGATAACAATGAACTGAATTCCCCTTTAATGGCGCTGCTCTGACAGGTGTGTTTGTGTACTCTCTCCACCTCACTCTCAGGAGGAGGCAGAGATGGACATTATGTTGGGTGTGTTGAGAACCGTACAGAGATGATTAGTGTGAGATCGCTGCCAACATGAAAATAGGAACCCATCTATGCACTGTCAAAATAACTGATTACTCTCTCACCAATATGATGTGTACCTATTAGTTTGATCCTGGGAAAAAGAAAAACACTCATCTTCATATTAGAACAGATGGAGATTCAGAACCACACACACACTCATATTCACACATATATGTTAACACTTCATGTCTTGTAAGCACTACCGCGTCCTTCCTTCCTCAGCAGCACCATATACCCAGTGAGATCTTTCTTTCACTATAAAATCATAATACAGTTCAAATTACTTCTTCTTCTCTTGATTTAGTCAACACTATACCCTACCCCATATAACCTCTTTAACTGCCAAGCTCGTCATTTGTGACAAGGATAATCTTCACTTGGAGGATTATGAAGCTACCCCGTAGTCATCACTTTTGGTCAGCTTAGCTCACATTAGCCAGCACCCCATGGCTTAGTGCTTCCAGCTTTGTATCTCGGTTCAAAAGGAACATCGGAGATTTGCAGCGACGGTTCAGCCGTAAGTCGGTAAAACCAGCGTGGTGATCGTTCACAGCTCCCGGTCCCCTTGGTTCAAAGCACCAATCACTATTAAGCACCCAACTGTTGCCAGCAGTATTTTCAGTAATATCTTTTTTTTTAAGAAAATAAACCTTGAGCTATATTGGAGCACCTGGGGACTTAGCCTCTTGCCCTTGCCTACATACTGTGGGGGGAATCATTGAGAAAGGACATTTTTTGTAGTTTGTTGTAGTTAAATGTGAGGCAGAGATTGTGGTTTGGAGGTCAGGATGAAGCTCCAGCTGTGTACTAATTGCCCTATTGAAATAATCAGTGCATGATTGATGTAATCCTGACTTGATTGATGTAATTCTGACTTGGACTTCCTGACCTGGTCATAAATAAACCTGCTGTAAATGTAACCTTTATTTAACTAGGAAAGTCAGTTAAGAACAAATTCTTATTTACAATGATGACCTGGATACAGCAGTACCCTATATAACCCGCCTATTTTCCACACAGACAAACATCGTTTTCAAGCCACTCTAACCTATCTGTTCACCGTGATGCAAAGCAAATGGTCAAAATCAGAGAGCACATATAGAGGACATGTATGCACTGAGAGAAAAAACAACATACAACTGAATAAACATTGCCGTCTGGTGTGGCTTCTCAATGTTTGCCGTCGGTTGGTCGTCAGACTCGACTGATTCCCGAGTGTGGTCCAGAGTGACAAGCATGCAGAGCATGTACAACATTGAGCGTTTGATTTGTGAGTCTCCCATCGCTCAGAGAGCCTGGAGGCTGGTTGACTGAATTAGGAGCCAGTGTGTTATCTCTTCAATGGAAGGCAGAGAGGCTGATTGCTGCCCTCATTTGTAGCGCGGACCACGTTTGGCCAGTGTAATAGCAGCCATAGAAACCGCATCAACGAAAGTAATTGTTTTGGCAACCCTGGAAAAAATATTAGCGTGCTTTGCGTGTGGCTTCTCTTAGTCTGAGGACTCGACAATATGATAAATATTCCCTCTTAGAACGCTGGAGTAAAAAGTTTTAGAGTAGATTGAAAGCTCTCTGGAGGTTTTAGGGGAAACAAGTAAACAGAAAGTTGACACGTTGTTTGCTTGTCAGGGCACTGTTCTCTGGTCTTTTCGGTCGTAGGTGTGACTCAGCCTTCACACCTTTTAAGAGGATCCTCAGCAAACGTAAAAGCTAATGGAATATGTTAACTGTTGTCAGCTACCGATCAACATTATTGAAAGCACCTCTGACGATGTGACTGACGTTCTACATGTGTTCCAGGTTGCTATGGAGTGGACGGGGAGAGTGATTCCATCATGAGTTCTGCCTCGGAGAACTCCACGGAACCGTGGTTCTGTGATGCCTGCAAGAACGGAGTCACGCCCAGCTGTGAGCTCTGCCCCAATCAGGACGGGATCTTCAAAGAGACTGACGCTGGGAGGTGGGCCATGATTCTACACAGTGATTTTATGATTTTTAACATGATTTAATTTGCTCATTTGGGCAAATTACATTGGACCAATCACACACACTCTTGAAATTGCAATCAACACACTAAGAATTGCCTACACTATAGGAATTGCCTTTAACCACATCAACAAAAGTAGTTGGCCGTTAATGGTAACTCACTGTAGGCGACCTAAAGCCTCTCTCCATTTAAATTGTGCATGCATTCAGCTTTGGAGAAAGTATAGCAGGTGGAGAGAGGGAAAGAGAAGAGAGGGAAGACCGGGAGAGAGAATGTGAGGGAAAGAAAGGTAGGGGAAGAAAAAGAGAGCAGGGTAGGGAATGGAGAGAGGGGAAAGAAGGCAAGTGAGGGAAGGAGAGAAAGATAGGAGGGGGGAGAAAAAGAGAGGAGAGACAGTGAGGGATAGAGAGAGAGAGGAAGTGTGTTATGTGAAGCGTGGAGACTCCAGCCACGCTGTCGCTGATAAGGCTCCTCAGCCAGCCTGCACCCGAATTTACTACTTCACTAGAGCATGAAAAACACAGCAAATTAAACTGTGGAGCGCTCGCTTGCTTGCTGGAGATGGATATCTTTATATTGGACTTCGAATTCTCGTCCCCAAAGTCCGCATGTGAAAATGTGTCACACCAACTGATGCTCAGTCAGAGAATGTGGCTTGGGCTGCTGAAATCAACTAGTGAAGTTTTAAAAGCTTTTTAAGGGATTCATTTCTGTTAATTATCTGAGTGAAGTTTTCATATTTTGCAATGTTTACATTTTCAAATTTTGCAGTACCTAATTTAATAGAGCTTTGTCAGCACACATTTACTTATATAACTTAGATGCATTATAAAGGTTTTGTATAATTTTAGCCAGTAGTGTCATCCAGTAGTGTCATCCATTTCATACTATATGTTACGTCCTGCAAAAAAATATATATATACAGTACCAGTCAAAAGTTTGGACACACCTACTCATTCAAGGGTTTGTCTTTATTTTTACTAATTTCTACATTGTTGAATAATATTAAAGACATCAAAACTATGAAATAAAACGTATGAAATCATGTAGTAACCAAAAAAGTGTTAAACAAATCAAAATAGATTTTATGTTCTTCAAAGTATCCACCCTTTGTCTTGATGATGGCTTTGCACACACTTGACATTCTCTCAACCACCTTCACAAGGAATGCGTTTCCAACAGTCTTGAAGGAGTTCCCACAAATGCTGAACACTTGTTGGCTGCTTTTCCTTCACTCTGCGGTCCAACTCATCCCAAACCATCTCAGTTGGGTTGAGGTCGGGTAATTGTCAAATTCATGGTCAAATAGCCCTTACACAGGCTGGAGGTGTGTTGGGTCATTGTCCTGTTGAAAAACATATGATAGTCTCACTAAGCGCAAACCAGATGGGATAGCTTATCACTGCAGAATGCTGTGGTAGCCATGCTGGTTAATTGTTCCTTGAATTTTAAATAAATCACAGACAGTGTCGCCAACAAAGCACCATCACCCCACCACCTTCATGCTTCACGTTGGGAACCACACATGCAGAGATCTGTTCTCCTACTCAACATCTCACAAAGACATGGCAAATCAGACAAAAGGACAGATTTCCACCAATCTAATGTCCATTGCTCGTGTTTCTTGGCCCTAGCAAGTCTCTTTTTCTTATTCATGTCCTTTAGTAGTGGTTTCTTTGAAGCAATTCAGCCACGAAGGCCTGATTCACACAGTCTCCTCTGAATAGTTGATGTTGAGATGTGTCTGTTACTTGAACTCTATGAAGCATTTATTTGTGCTGCAATATGAGGTGCAGTTAACTCTAATGAACTTATCCTCTGCAGCAGAGGTAACTCTGGGTCTTCCTTTCCTGTGGCGGTCCTCATGAGAGCCAGTTTCATCATAGTTCTTGATAGTTTCTTCAAGTGCAGTCACAAAAACATTCAAAGTTCTTGAAATTTTCCAGATTGACTGACCTTCATGTCTTAAAGTAATGATGGACTGTCGTTTCTCTTTTGCTTATTTGAGCTGTTTTTGCTATAATATGGACTTGGTCTTTTACCAAATAGGGCTATCTTCTGTTTACCACCCCTACCTTGTCACAACACAACTGATTGGCTCAAACGCATTAAGAAGGAAAGAAATTCCACAAATTAACTGTTAACAAGGCACACCTGTTAAAACCTCTCTGGGACATCTGGGACGCTAGCGTCCACTATCAACAGCCAGTGAAATAGCAGGGCGGCAAATTCAAAACAACAAAAATCTCATAATTCAAATTTCTCAAACATACAAGTATTATACACCATTTTAAAGATAAGATTCTCCTTAATCCAACCACGGTGTCTGATTTCCAAAAGGCTTTACGGCGAAAGCATAACATTAGATTATGTTAGGACAGCACCTAGACAAGAAAAACTACACAGCCATTTTCCAAGCAAGTAGAGGTGTCACAAAAACCAGAAATACAGCTAAAATGAATCACTAACCTTTGATAATCTTCATCAGATGACACTCCCAGGACTCAATGTTATACAATACATGTATGTTTTGCTTGATAAAGTTCATATTTATATCCATGAACCCCATTTTACATTGGCGCGTGATGTTCAGAAAATGTATTCCCTCCAAACCGCCGGTGAATGAGCAGATCAATTTACAAAAATACTCATCATAAACGTTGATAAAATTTACAACAGTTATTGAAATAATTATAGATACACTTCTCCTTAATGCAACTGCTGTGTCAGATTTTAAAATAGCTTTACGGCGAAAGCACATTTTTCAATATTGTTAGTACAGAGCTCAGCCATCAAAGCAAGCTATACAGTTACCCGAGTCAACTAAACTCAGAATTAGTATTATAAATCTTCAATTACCTTTGCTGATCTTCGTCGGAATGCACTCCCAGGACTCCCACTTCCACAAGAAATGTTTGTTTTGTTCGATAAACTCCATATTTATGTCCAAATACCTCCGTTTTGTTTGCGCGTTCAGATCACTAATCCAAAGGCATAACGCGAGAGCGCAAAACCAGAGACGAAAAGTCAAATAGTTCCATTACCGCTCGTAGAAACATGTCAAACGATGTTTACAATCAATCCTTAGGGTCTTTTTAACATAAATCTTCGATAATATTCCAACCGGACAATAGCGTATTCATTACAGAGGAAAAAGAAGGGAGGGCGTGCTTGCGCAGTAAACAACTCTTTGGTCCCAGGCTTGAGTCAGCTCCTATTCTCTGCCCAGCAACAGTAGAAGCATAAAACAAAGTTCTAAAGACTGTTATCATCTAGTGGAAGCCTTAGGAAGTGCAAAATGACCCCACAGACACTGTAGTTTGAATAGGGATTAGATCAACTATCCCTGTGGCTCAGTTGGTAGAGCATGGTGTTTGCAACGCCAGCATGGTGTGTGCAACGCCAGGGTTGTGGGTTCAATTCCCACGGGGGGCCAGTACAATTTTATTTTTTTTTAAATGCATGGAATGAAATGTATGCATTCACTACTGTAAGTCGCTCTGGATAAGAGCGTCTGCTAAATGACTAAAATGTAAAATGTACACGTCACTTCCTGGTTGGATTCTTTCTCAGGTTTTTGCCTGCCATATGAGTTCTGTTATACTCACAGACATCATTCAAACAGTTTTAGAAACTTCAGAGTGTTTTCTATCCAAATCTACTAATAATATGCATATCCTACCTTCTGGGCCCGAGTAGCAGGCAATTTAATTTGGGCATGTTATTCATCTGAATTTCTGAATACTGCCCCCTGTCACCAAGAAGTTAATTGAAATGCATTCCAGGTGACTGACTACCTCATGAAGCTGGTTGAGAGAATGCCAAGAGCATGCAAAGCTGTCGTCAATGCAAGGGGTGGCTACTTTGAAGAATTTGTTTAACACTTTTTGGTTACTACATGATTCCATATGTGTTATTTCATAGTTTTGATGTCTTCACTATTATTCTACAATGTAGAAAATAGTAAAAACAAAGAAAAACCCTTGAATGAGTAGGTGTAGTAGGAAAATGCTTCAAATAGCGCCTTTGCTAATGTATCCTTGTTTCTTTTCATGCGTATTTTTTAGATGGGTCCATGTGGTTTGTGCACTCTACGTCCCTGGAGTAGCGTTTGGGGACATTGATAAACTACGACCAGTGACTCTCACAGAGATGAATTACTCCAAGTATGGGGCCAAGGCAAGTACAAATAACATGTTTTTATATGTTTCAAAGAATAAAGATGATGTAAATCGTGTGGAACAAAATCAATCCATATTACTTCCAACATGCTTTATCACAGTGGAAGACTGAGGAATGGGTTTTAGATTTTTGGACTCCCTGTTTTTGTCAACACAGACAATAGACTTCCGTTGTCTGTGATGAATTAGTCTGGTTTATGAGGAGCAGCACGTTAAGACAGTAATAAAATGACTCTTGTGTGGTTGGTTACTGTTAAACTTTACATCCAACTAAACACAGTGATCAATCAGTGGAGTCACTCTGACATTCATTCTAGATGGAAACCTTTTGAGGGTCACTAAGCCAATAGAAGACTTTTGTGGAGGAGAATGATTTTTAGAAGCACTTGAAAAGGCTTCCTGCTGTGGTTCAGGGCCTTTTCAAACGGGAAATAAATTGCTGCTGGAATACGGGTGTTACTATATTTGAGAGGAGAATAATTAAAGCATTTGCAAGTTTCTCCATGTGGTCACTTTGTTTGTTTGATTGAACTGAGCGAAGTCAATGTTGAAGGTTTCTAAACCTTTTATGGTCTCCTTTGTCCCTGAGTGCAGTTTCTGAGCTCTCTATTGCATAAGTGGGGTTTCTGACCAATGTTTTTGCTTCCTCTTTGTCCAGGAGTGCAGTTTCTGCGAGGACACCCGGTTCGCCCGGACAGGCGTGTGTATCAGTTGTGATGCTGGCATGTGCCGATCCTACTTCCATGTGACCTGTGCTCAGAGGGAGGGGCTTCTCTCCGAGGCAGCTGCGGAGGAGGTAAGAGAAGAAAACAGGACATGAATCATGTGACTCTGTGTTTTTTTTGTTTCTGTAAAATTCCTCACATATGGTGTCAGAAGTGGGATTTTATTAAATCGCAGTCTGTTTTTAAAGACCCTGTAATGCGTTTCAACAACATAGCGGCGGTGGGATGTTCTTAGAGCAGGATATCCATCAGATCCCAGTTTCCAGACCTCCCATCAATAGCCTTAATTCATCTGATCAATTGATTGACTTCCTTACCTGGGATCAGTTTGTCAATGAGACAATAATGTATTAATTTACTGTAAGTTCCTCTGGTCCCAAACGAGTAGTCCTTTAAAACAGTCTCTAAAACCGGCCCTGGCTCTACACCAACCTCCTGCTTATATGGAAATTGTAATAACAAATCTAATCTGTATAATATTGACACTATAACGGTCTGGTTATAGTTAGTATTCAGGATCCTTGTGCAGTGCAGCTCATATGCGCCTCGCCTCACTTATTTCTGCGGCATGAAGGTGGCCGGCGCACCGATAAACCCAGCCCAGAAAGTGCATACTCACCGTTATCCACTTAATCCAGTGAGCTGTGGCAAAGGACCCCTATCAACAGGTGAAGCCTCTGATAAAATCAACCGAAACACCTTAAGCCTAAACGGTTCTAGGGGAGCCAGGGGCCTGCCTGGGAAATGGCTGGCGGGTTTTGTAGTGTGTTTTATCCCTATGACGGAGGAGGAAGAGGAAAGAGGGAGATGCATGTTTTAGGACCTTGAAGGTGAACTGTATGGTTGTTGTGGATATGGAATTTAATTAAGAAATACAGGCTTTTATTGTAATTCACTGTTTTCTTACCTGGAATTTGGAAGACCATTTCTGAGAAAGAAATCCCCATCGCCATACTCCGTTGTAGGAGTAAGATGCACTCTTCTTCACCAGTGAGCACAGTTCATCACTCTGTGGGAGCACTACATTGATGTTATTTTGATCTCGGATAACCAAGAAACCATTACTATTTGTTAGGTTCTAATTCTCAGAGTAAAAACTCTACGGACATTATGAAAGCTTAACCAAGTTGAATTCTTCCCAGAGGATCAATACAGCTGCATTAGACAAAACATGTTTCCACCAACACAAGTATATATACTCCAATTAAGATGCACTCCTCCTCCTCTCCAACCCTGACATCTGTTATGGATCGCCAGGAAGATGCAGTGATGGAGTAATAAACCATTCCTTCTCCCTTAAGGTGACCTGACCTCAACCCCCTTGATGTCTAATCCAAAGCTCTCCACCCGTTTCACCTATAGCACTCCCTTAACTGCCTCCCGTCCACCCAGCACATTCCAAAGCCATCTGTCTCCTACAGATAACCATTAACCTCTGATGTAAAAACCAGTCTCTATCACTCCTCAGATACTATAGTATTACTTCTGATGTATCATGTCTCTAGTATAACAATGTTCCATGTTTAATCCAGAATCTATCATAATATTTTGAATGATGTAAGTGACTGTATTTTACACAGGGAAATTGATCTCTTGACTTAAGAGTGCTGAAAGGCATACACGGTACACAAGGAACAATGTTGACCTGTGGTCGATCATGTTTTGAACACGTGTGTGTGTGTGTGTGTGTGTGTGTGTTTCCCCAGGACATAGCCGATCCCTTCTTTGCGTACTGTAAGCAACATGCGGACCGCTATGACAGGAAGTGGAAGAGGAAGAACTACCTGGCTCTCCAGTCCTACTGCAAGGCGTCTCTACAGGACAAAGAGAAGCAGCTGGCACCCGAGGCACAGGTGAGAGGTCAAGACTGGCTCAGACTCACACTGGCTCTCCGCTGTTAGGACTGCAAAATGTAAATAAATAGAAATGCTTGTCAGTGTTTGCGTCATTGATTATTGTACATAGAACAATGAACTGTCTTCGACAGTAAGTTATCCATGTTTTACTTATTTACTTTTATTTTACATTTGACATTTTAATCATTTATCAGATGCTCTTACGCAGAGCGACTTACAGTAGGGAGTGCATACATTTTGCTACTTTTTCATACTGGTCCCTCGTGGGAATTGAACCCATAACCCTGGCGTTGCAAGATCCATGCTCTACCAACTGAGCCAGGCAGGAGTGAGTTGAAGGAGAACCCAGCAGCAACAACCGGGGGAGGTTTTAAGTTGTGATGCTGCGTCCGAAATGGCATCCTATTCCCTATATAGTGCAATCCTTTTCACCAGGACCTATAGGGAATAGAGTACCATTTGGGACGCAGTCAAACTGTCATTAGATAATGAAGTGTGTGTTTCTTTGTGTTGTGTTGAACCCCTGGCAGGCCCGTATCACCACCCGGCTGCAGCAGTACCGGTCCAGGGCAGAGCTGTCCCGTAACACCCGGCCCCAGGCCTGGGTCCCCAGGGAAAAGCTACCGCGACCCCTGACCTCCAGCGCCTCCGCCATCAGGAAACTCATGAGGAAGGCTGAGCTCATGGGCATCAGGTAGGAGTTATCCTCTACAGGAACGATGGCCCCCCCACGAGACAGTTAAGCTAACATAGGCTAATGTGATTAGCATGCGGTTGTAAGTAACATTAAAATTACCCAGGACATGGGCCAGAAAGCTTAAATTCTTGTTAATCTAACTGCACTGTCCAATTTACAGTAGCTATTACAGTGAAATAATACCATGCTATTGTTTGAGGAGAGGGCACAATTATGAACTTGAAAATGTATAAATAAACCAATTAGGCACATTTGGGCAGTCTTGACACAACATTTTGAACAGGTATACAATGGTTCATTGGATCAGTCTAAAACTTTGCACATACACTGCTGCCATCTATTGGCCAACATCTAAATTGCGCCTGGGCTGGAATAATACATTATGGCCTTTCTCTTGCATTTCAAATATAATGGTTTTATCTTTTACCAGATCTAATGTGTTATGTTCTCCTATATTAATTTCACATTTCCACAAACGTCAAAGTGTTTCCTTTCAAATGGTATCAATAATATGCATATCCTTGCTTCAGGTCCTGAGCTAAAGGAAGTTAGATTTGGGTATGACATTTTAGGCGAACATTTTAATAAAAGAGTTGGATCAATTAAGAGGTTTTAAGTCTGTGGGAAAAGACAGTGTTCAGATCGACCGATAGTTGAGGTGTAGCCCAAATGTAGAATTTACTAGGGTTGTGCCAACATGGCAGTACTCATATTCGTAATCGTATCCATAAATTGACAGTTGATATTCGGGTTGGATGATACCCGTGATAGGAAAAAATGTGTTTTATTATGTCTAAATACAGTGAGGGAAAAAAGTATTTGACCCACTGCTGATTTTGTACTTTTGCCCACTGACAAAGAAATGATCAGTCTATAACTTTAATGGTAGGTTTATTTGAACAGTGAGAGACAGAATAACAACAAAGAAATCCAGAAAAACGCATGTCAGAAATGTTATAAATTGATTTGCATTTTAATGAGGGAAATAAGTATTTGACCCCCTCTCAATCAGAAAGATTTCTGGCTCACAGGTGTCTTTTATACAGGTAACGAGCTGAGATTAGGAGCACACTCTTAAAGGGAGTGCTCCTAATCTCAGTTTGTTACCTGTATAAAAGACACCTGTCCACAGAAGTAATCAATCAATCAGATTCCAAACTCTCCACCATGGCCAAGACCAAAGAGCTCTCCAAGGATGTCAGGGACAAGATTGTAGACCTACACAAGGCTGGAATGGGCTACAAGACCATCGCCAAGCAGCTTGGTGAGAAAGTGACAACAGTTGGTGGGATTATTCGCAAATGGAAGAAACACAAAAGAACTGTCAATCTCCCTCGGCCTGGGCTCCATGCAAGATCTCACCTCGTGGAGTTGCAATGATCATGAGAACGGTGAGGAATCAGCCCAGAACTACACGGGAGGATCTTGTCTATCTCAAGGCAACTGGTACCATAGTCACCAAGATAACAATTGGTAACACACTACGCCGTGAAGGACTGAATTCCTGCAGCGCCCGCAAGGTCCCCCTGCTCAAGAAAGCACTTAAACATGCCCATTTGAAGTTTGCCAATGAACATCTGAATGATTCAGAGGACAACTGGGTGAAAGTGTTGTGGTTAGATGAGGCCAAAATTGAGCTCTTTGGAATCAACTCAACTCGCCATGTTTGGAGGAGGAGGAATGCTGCCTATGACCCCAAGATTACCATCCCCACCGTCAAACATGGAGGTGGAAACATTATGCTTTGGGGGTGTTTTTCTGCTTAGGGGACAGGACAACTTTACCACATCAAAGGGACGATGGACAGGGCCATGTACCGGGCCATGTTCCGTCAAATCTTGGGTGAGAACCTCCTTCCCTCAGCCAGGGCATTGAAAATGGGTCGTGGATGGGTATTCCAGCATGACAATGATCCAAAACACACAAAGGAGTGGCTCAAGAAGAAGCACATTAAGGTCCTGGAGTGGCCTAGCCAGTCTCCAGACCTTAATCCCATAGAAAATCTGTGGAGGGAGCTGAAGGTTTGAGTTGCCAAACGTCAGCCTCAAAACCTTAATGCCTTGGAGAAGATCTGCAAAGAGGAGTGGGACAAAATCCCTCCTGAGATGTGTGCAAACCTGGTGGCCAACTACAAGAAACGTCTGACCTCTGTGATTGCCAACAAGGGTTTTGCCACCAAGTACTAAGTCATGTTTTGCAGAGGGGTCAAATACTTATTTCCCACATTAAAATGCAAATCATTTTATAACATTTTTGACATGTGTTTTTCTGGATTTTTGTTGTTGTTATTCTGTCTCTCACTGTTCAAATAAACCTACCATTAAAATTATAGATTGATCATTTCATTGTCAGTGGGCAAACGTACAAAATCAGCAGGGGATCAAATACTGTTTTCCCTCACTGTACGTATTGGCAAAATACCTCCCTACATTTTCTCACTGCAAAAAAGCTGCAAATTAGGAGCAGCTTGCGGAGGGGTTTGTGTGTCTGTGTGTGTGTCTGTGTCCTCAACATGCTGCAGGCCGTCAAGTTTGCTGTCACTCAGTCAGAATGTGCATCAGTTTCATATTTTTTCCCCACTCTTGCCCCAATTTTTAGATATTATGCACATTGATAGCTTGATAGCAAATGTTCTCACCATGTCATTTATCATAGTAGCAGGCAGCAGCAATCTAAATGATCAGACCGAAAACGTGCGAGGTAAAGTTAAATTAAAATAAACGTTAAATAAAAAAATGAAGTAATCCGGTGAAATTATCCAATCAGAGCAGCAGGATCAACATACAGCCTGCCCTTCTCTTTACAGACAGGAAAACTAGCCAGTTGAGTTATTTAGACTACACACATGACTGACTCAAAGACAGTATCTGAATGACATGAGAAAGATGCTTTCTGGCACCCGAAAATAACTGTTTTTCCAATCACGGATAATTACAAAAAATACTCAGATCATAATCGTATCCATAAATTGGCCAAATCAGTTACAATCCTCGTTTTGTCCAACTACTCGGCACACCCCTAGAATTCTTAAAGACTAGTTTTAACTGGAAGTGCGAGAGCTGCACCTTTTTCCCCTCATCAGGGAGGGGCTTAGAGGTTAGAGAGGTGGACCAGCAACCAGAGGGTTGTCTGTTCAAATCCCGGGTCTGCCCTGTTTTTTTTCTTCTTCAGCACGGACATCTTCCCCGTAGACACGTCAGACATCAGCGCCAGTGTGGACGGACGCAGGAAACACAAGCAGCCAGCCCTCACTGCAGACTTCGTCAACTATTACCTGGGTGAGCAGGGAAACAAAAACCATCTGACTGATGGCTACATAGACTTACATTACCAACCTAATACACGATTATAGTTCATGTTGTTACTAAATGTCAACTGTCTTTGAGAGTCTGTGCCAGAGTTCTATAGGCTCTCAGCATGCAGCCTTTGAAAAAATACATTTTCTTCCCCAAAATGAATGATGATGATGCCATTGCCAGATGTGTTTGTGCGTGAATGTGTGCGCTCGCATGTGTGTGTAAAGGTGTGTGCGTGTTTGTGTGACGACACAGCGTGCCAGTAACCTTGAACAACATCCCCCAGCTATCTCCCATCAGATCAGTACACCCTGTTTTCTCATGTGCCTTTTCCTGTATATAGATGGAGATAGATTGGGATCGGTCCTATTGGTGTGTGTGTGTATAGATTGGGATGGTGGTTTATTGATTGGTGTCCTTATTGCTATGCAGAGAGGAACATGAAGATGGTGCAGATCCAGGACAATATCTCTGAGCAGAAGAGCCTCAAAGACAAGCTGGAGAGTGAGCAGGAGAGGCTGCACGTTGACTACAACAAGGTTAGTAGGGGTACAAGCCCTAAAACCAACGAAAAAAATGTTTGCTTGACTGCTCTGTGGTAGTAGACACGGCCAGGGAGATGGTGGACAAAATGTTAATCCACACTGTTATCAACCAGTCACTAGAGGTTTACCAGTGATTCTCCAGTAGCATTGCTCTGAGTCCTCACACTGAAGCTGTGCTATGTCTTTGCACCTCATGGCCTCTAGTCTTCAGAAACACAGACAGTGCGTCATTCATAAACCTACAATGACACATTAACCACTGTTTTACTACATACCGTGAAAAATGCCATTTTAAGAGCGTTCTTGTTCCTCCGTCTAGCTCTCGCCATCTCTCATCTCTCGTTCTCCCTCAATCTCTCTGTGTCCCTTGCCTTTTCTCTCTCTCTCTCTCTCCATCTATCTCCTTTCATCTGTCCTCCCCATGTGACCTGGGTACGGTGGCGCAGGGCAGCTTCGCTCCATCAGGCCCGATGAAGAAGGGAATAAAACAGCGGAGTAAAAGTCAGAGGAGTTAATGTTGCGTTCAGTCTTTCTGCCACACGTATTAGGCGTTATTAATGGAGTGTGTGTTGCTAATTGCACCGCTCGACTTGCTTTTACATGGAGATGGAAAGAGAAAAACAGAGAAGGAGCGAGAGAGCGATGAAGAGAGAGAAGCGGCCCTGGGAGAGATGGAGAAACACAGAGAGGGAAAGAGGGAGAAACGGCCCTGGGAGAGATGGAGAAACACAGAGAGGGAAAGAGAGAGAAGGATAATTAAGATTAGAAGTCTAGCTACTGATACAGCTATAAAGTCCCTGACAGGGGGGGTGGAGGAGGAGGTAGACTCAGTCATCTCTGGGAGATAATGTGAGGTGTTAGTGAACGTTTCCCTTTCACCTCCTCTGGCAGAGCTGATTAAGTAAAGCCCAGAGAGAGATGGAGAAAGAGGGGGAGGAAGAGAGGGAAGGAGCCAGACAGAGTAATGGAGAAAGAGAGGGGGAGGAAGAGAGAAGACAGAGTTACAGAGATGGAGAAAGAGAGGGGGAGGAAGAGAGAAGACAGAGTTACAGAGAGATGGAGAAAGAGAGGGGGAGGAAGAGAGAGGAGACAGAGTTACAGAGAGATGGAGAAAGAGAGGGGGAGGAAGAGAGAAGACAGAGTTACAGAGAGATGGAGAAAGAGAGGGGGAGGAAGAGAGAAGACAGAGTTACAGAGAGATGGAGAAAGAGAGGGGGAGGAAGAGAGAGGAGACAGAGTTACAGAGAGATGGAGAAAGAGAGGGGGAGGAAGAGAGAAGACAGAGTTACAGAGAGATGGAGAAAGAGAGGGGGAGGAAGAGAGAGGACAGAGTTACAGAGAGATGGAGAAAGAGAGGGGGAGAAGGAGACAGACAGACAGAGAATTACAGAGAGATAGAGGGAGAAGGAGACAGAGATAGGAGACAGAGAATTACAGAGAGATGGCGTACAGTACTTGAGATTCACATCCAGTTAATAATGCTCACCTCTTTTCCTCCTCTCATCTCTCTCTTTGAGGAGCTTCGCATCTTATCTATTGTCTGTCTTCAAATATAGACATGACAGGTGTTTTTACCTGTGTGTGTGTGTGTCCTTTGATGTTTCTCTTTGTATGAGTATGTAAGGGGGAGTACAAGGGTATGTGTGTGCATCTCTCTCACACTCACACACTCACACAACATAACCTGTCTGTCTCTCCCTTTCTGTAGATGTGTGAGTCTCTGGAGGACCTGCAGAATGTCAACGGTGTTCTGAGGAGTGAGGGCCAGGTCATATGGACCATGCTGGGAGGAATCCTAGGACAGGTATGTTAATATCACACCACTTTCTCCTCCTCTTATCCTCCTTCCCTCTTCCTCCTCTGTCCACTTTCTCATCCTCCTTTCTTTTTCATCCATTCTCCTCCTATCTTTCTTTTTTATGTTTATTCCTGAGTTGGCAACACTCCCACTAAACCAAGCTCCAGCACCAGTCCTTCGTTTGTTGTTTCATCACGCCTCCGCAGAACAGAAACAGAACAGAAACAGAACAGAAAAGTTGGTTAGAAAGTCAGAGGATTAAACTCCAACCAGACAGGTCTCCCTGCTACATGCCTAGGACCTGGTGATGATGAGGGATTGAGAGGAATCTAGATTGGCCATAGCAACCCGCCGTAGCAACCCACAGAGTTACGGTGGGGTAATTCTGCAGCCCGTAATAGGCTCCTGTAAAAAACAACATCTTTCATTTACACTAAGTGATTGACCTGTCATTTGCCATAAAGGCAGACCAGACCTGGCTCTGCTCCACTCTAAACATAAAGGCAGACCAGACCTGGCTCTGCTCCACTCTAAACATAAAGGCAGACCAGACCTGGCTCTGCTCCACTCTAAACATAAAGGCAGACCAGACCTGGCTCTGCTCCACTCTAAACATAAAGGCAGACCAGACCTGGCTCTGCTCCACTCTAAACATAAAGGCAGACCAGACCTGGCTCTGCTCCACTCTAAACATAAAGGCAGGCCAGACCTGGCGCTGCTCCACTCTAAATGAAGCTAGACACGGTCCGCTTGCTTTCTATCACGTTCCCACTTGCCATGGCAACCAAATCGCCAAGGTGCATCGCCACGGGTGATGGGTCGTTTAATGAGTGCGAAATGCAGCTCTACAGAAATTGCTCTGTGAGACCTTTTTACTTTTTTAAGTAACAGAGCCTGTTTGGAAGTGCCATTTAAAACATATTTTATTCAGAAATTCTGTCCAAGGCAACAACCAGTGAAACATTATTCACACTTAGGTAGTGTGTGAAATTACTGAATCCAAGATGATCGAAATTGAAACGGTGCACAAGTCAACCATGTTATGTGATAACTTGAATTTAAACGTACAGATATAAACAGGGACAGAATTAGCTTGAGAGATGATATACTGATAATGTGTGTAAATCCTAATCTAATCTTGGTAATGCACTGATGAGATTATAAACCAGACAGGCTCTGTGCTGTGAGAGGGGAGACAGCCAGGGTAATGCACTGACACTGAAGAGATTATAAACCAGACAGGCTCTGTGCTGTGAGAGGGGAGACAGCCAGGGTAATGCACTAACACTGAAGAGATTATAAACCAGACAGGCTCTTGGCTGTGAGAGGGGAGGCAGCCAGGGTAATGCACTAACACTGAAGAGATTATAAACCAGACAGGCTCTGTGCTGTGAGAGGGGAGGCAGCCAGGGTAATGCACTAACACTGAAGAGATTATAAACCAGACAGTCTCTGTGCTGTGAGAGGGGAGGCAGCCAGGGTAATGCACTAACACTGAAGAGATTATAAACCAGACAGGCTCTTGGCTGTGAGAGGGGAGGCAGCCAGGGTAATGCACTAACACTGAAGAGATTATAAACCAGACAGGCTCTTGGCTGTGAGAGGGGAGGCAGCCAGGGTAATGCACTAACACTGAAGAGATTATAAACCAGACAGGCTCTGTGCTGTGAGAGGGGAGGCAGCCAGGGTAATGCACTAACACTGAAGAGATTATAAACCAGACAGGCTCTTGGCTGTGAGAGGGGAGGCAGCCAGGGTAATGCACTAAAACTGAAGAGATTATAAACCAGACAGGCTCTGTGCTGTGAGAGGGGAGGCAGCCAGGGTAATGCACTAACACTGAAGAGATTATAAACCAGACAGGCTCTGTGCTGTGAGAGGGGAGGCAGCCAGGGTAATGCACTAACACTGAAGAGATTATAAACCAGACAGGCTCTGTGCTGTGAGAGGGGAGGCAGCCAGGGTAATGCACTGACACTGACGAGATTATAAACCAGACAGGCTCTGTGCTGTGAGAGGGGAGGCAGCCAGGGTAATGCACTGACACTGACGAGATTATAAACCAGACAGGCACTGACGCAGTCTCAGACAGCCTCTCTCACATGACACTATGGAAACGACAAGGTTTGTGTGAGGTGTGTGTGTAAGGTGTCTGTGCGAGGTTTTCGTGTGTGTGAGGTGTGTGTGTGTGTGTGTTGTGCTGTGTTTACGTGAGAATGAGAACTGAGGCGGAGAGGCCTGCAGAGAGCTGGTGCTCTGACAGGATGCTATAGCAAGACACATACACACACACACACTGGTTACACCCAGTCTCTCTAAGGTTAAGGGGTAGTCCTAGATAATACAACATACAGTTGCCGGTAGACTGCATATGTAATCAGCCCTTGAGAAATCTACATAAGTGGCTAACTGAATGCATGATGCTTGATTAAAAGTATGGCTTGTGATGGGGGCTGTCTTCAGATAAATGGATGGAGCGATATAGCTAGAGGATGTGAAGAAAGAAAGACTGGAAGGAAAGAACGACTGAACGAACAACGTGAATCTGCAACGACCTCCATAAATCCCATAATTAGAAACGTAGAAAGGCTTAAGTGGCTACATCGGTCACGTCCCCGCGTTGCTTTGTGTCATCTATCTGATACCTTTTCATTTCCTATTTCACCTCCTTCCGCCCGTCCCATCCCTTACATTACCAGAAATGACTGCTGTCCCCAACCGCAGCCCCATCCCTCAACCCAGACACTGACTCAGTGTTGTCGTTGTGGGGGACGCCTCAGGGAGAGAGGGAGGTACTCTGTAAAAGTGAAGACATTGTGAAAGTTAAAACACCTCGGTCACAGCTTTTTAACCATTGAGATACTTCATTAACATTGCCTGGCTGTGTTCCGTTTGGCACGGAGGTAAAGCATCCAATTCGAAATGCTGTGCACGTGTGTGTCACACACCGAGACTCTTCCTTAAAGGCGTGCCAATCAGATGACCCTTCCCAGGGTACCGTTTGTGTGTGTGCTGTGTGTGTGTGTGTGTGTGTGTGTGTGTGTGTGTGTGTGTGTGTGTGTGTGTTTATGCTGTGTTAGTGTGTGTGCTTGCCGCTCAGTCCCCCACTGCCTCAGAGCCTGTCTGACTCCCAGTATGAACCAGACAGATGGCCTGAGGCTGGGCTGGTTCTCACTGCCTGTCTCCGATTCTTATTTTAGCAGATACCTTCACACACATATACACACACATCTCTTTGATATTAACTCTAACTGACAGGGGACTTCCCTCTATCAGTAGTGGAGGGATTTTTTACTCACTGAGCTATTGCACCAGGAGACTGTGGTCCACAATTAGTAGATAACACACCCCAGACAAACACACACACACCCTGGGGTCCTGTGGCCCTGGCCCCTCTCTCTTAGGTCCCCCCATAGGACTGGTCCCTGAGAGCCGTGGGCGACGGCGTACTGAGCGTGCTCAGATTAGAACTGCCCCAGTGAGAAGCCTGTCTGTTTAGTGGCCCACCAGCTCCCCAGTAGCTCCCTAGCAGATAGGTTTTCTAATTAACCTGCGACAGACAGTAGCCACCATGCAGCCAACGAGATACTGGGGAGAAATAGACCCACGTCTGTCTGTCTGTCTGTGTCTGTCTGTCTGTGTCTGTCTGTCTGTCTGTCTGTCTGTCTGTCTGTCTGTCTGTCTGTCTGTCTACTGACCAACAATAGGTTCCCACTCTATCTCTCGCTCTCTCTCTCCCCATAACTCCGTCCCTCTCCCTCCTCTCTGTGGACACCTTTGATCTCTCTGTCCTTCACTGCTTCTCTCTGAAGTCTCCACTACACCTATGAGTTGATTGTGTGACGTGTCTTTCTCCGTGACAGAAACTGAACTCCCCGTCAGTCCTGAAAGCCCCTAAAGAGAGGAAGCCCAGCAAGAAGGAGGGAGGAGCTCCTGGGAAGTCCTCCAACCTACCAGCTGTCCTCTACAGGTAAACAAACAAACACACAAACATTCAAACAACAGGCGTTACAAACAAGTAAAAGTCTCATTGAGTGGCTGGGCAATCAGAGAGGTCCCAGTATTCAACCCTGGGGCACTCCAACACTCTACAACCATCACTATTCCTAAGGACTATGTATTATCATACCTGTTTTCTTTATATGCTCTTTATATCTAGCTTCTTATCTGAGAACTATCTTGTTAGAGTTGATTTTGATGTATTTCCTGTATGTACAGTACTAGTCAACAGTTTGGACACAGATACTCAAGGGTTTTTCTTTATTTTTACTATTTTCTACATTGTAGAATAATGGTGAAGACATCAAAACTATGAAATAACACATATGGAATCATCTAGTAACCAAAAAAGTGTTAAACAAATCAAAATATATTTTAGATTTTACATTCTTCAAAGTAGCCACCCTTGATGACAGCTTTGCACACTCTTGGCATTCTCTCAAACAGCTTCATGAGGAATGCTTTTCCAACAGTCTTGAAAGAGTTCCCACATATGCTGAGCACTTGTTGACTGCTTTTCCTTCACTCTGCGGCCCAACTCATCCCAAACCATCTCAATTGGGTTGAGGTCGGGTGATTGTGGAGGCCTTCTTGGTCAAGTAGGCCTTACATAGCCTGGAGGTGTGTTGGGTCATTGTCCTGTTGTAAAACAAATGATAGTCCTACTAAGAAAACCAGATGGGATGGCATATCGCTGCAGAATGCTGCGGTAGCCATGCTGGTTAAGTCTGCCTTGATTTAGAATTAAATCTCAGACAGTGTCACCAAAAAAGCACCATCACACCTCCTCCATACTGTACTTCACGGTGGGAACCACACATGCAAAGATCATCCGTCTCACAAAGACACGGCGGTTGGAACCAAAAATCTCAAATTTGGCCTCATCAGACCAAAGGACAGATTTTCACGGTCTACTGTCCATTGCTCGTGTTTCTTATCCCAATTAAGTCTCTTCTTATTCATGTCCTTCAGTAGTGGTTTCTTTGCAGCATGTCTACCATGAAGGCCTGATTCACACAGTCTCCTCTGAACAGTTGATGTTGAGATGTGTCTGTTACTTGAACTCTATGAAGCATTTATTTGGGCTGCAATATGAGGTGCAGTTAACTCTAATTCACTTATCCGCTGCAGCAGATGTAATTCTGGGTCTTCCTTTCCTGTGGTGCTCCTCATGAGAGCCAGTTTCATCATAGTTCTTGATGGTTTTTGCGACTGCACTTGAAGAAACGTTCAAAGTTCTTGAAATTTTCCAGAATGGCTTACATTCATGTCTTAAAGTAATGATGGACTGTCGTTTCTCTTTGCTTATTTGAGCTGTTCATACCATAATATGGACTTGGTCTTTTACCAAATAGGGCTATCTTCTGTATACCACCCCTACCTTGTCACAACACAACTGATTGGCTCAAACGCATTAAGAAGGAAAGAAATTCCACAAATTAACTTTTAACAAGGCACACCTGTGAATTGAAATGCATTCCAGGTGACTACCTCATGAAGCTGGTTGAGAGAATGCCAAGAGTGTGCAAAGCTGTCATCAAGGCAAAGGATGGTTACTTTGAAGAATCTAAAATATAAAATATATTTAGATTTATTTTAACACTTTTGACTGGTACTGTATGTGTGTTCCTATTTAGCTGTGGGATCTGTAAGAAAAACCAGGACCAGCATCTCCTGCTCCTGTGTGACACCTGCAAGCTCTACTACCATCTGGGCTGTCTGGAGCCTCCGCTGACACGCATGCCCAAGAAGACCAAGAACAGCTACTGGTGAGGGAGGGAGAGAGACTGAGGGAGGTAGATGGGGAAGAAAGAGAGAGCGACTGAGGGACTGGGAGAGGTAGATGGGGAAGAAAGAGAGGGACTGGGGGAAGTGGATGGGGAAGAAAGAGAGGGGGAGGTAGATGGGGAAGAAAGAGAGGGTGGGAGATGGGGAAGAGAGAGAGAACATGTGAATGGGTGCTAGAGGACTCGGTGGTACAAGAGTTGCAAAAGTTGGATCAAGTGCTGTCCATAGCACAAACACACAACCCATCGCAATGACATGCTGCACTGTACATCTGGTATGACATTGTTTTACCATTGTTGTATAAAAACATGTAATTTAAGCAATAAGGCATGAGAACCCGGGGATTATCGTGTGATAACTCCTGACTTAGGTTAGGTGAAGCCAAGAGCTGTGAACAGCCCTTAGGAGGGAGTTATCACAAAATAATCTCCCGGTTAGAGGGCCTTTTTGCTTTTATAACGGTTGTCAACATATTTATACAAATATTAATGAAATGTTTTCATTTGTTTTTGCATTCTGAAGTTGCTAGCGAAGCGGGCTGGTCGTTAGTTCTTCTCTCATGTTTTGACCCAGTCATTAGTTCTGTTCATTTGACGTGGCTACGCTAAACAAATCATTGGCTTGTAGCTAGCAGAGATTCAATGATGATGAGAATAATGATCAATAAATAATGATTAAAAAAATATCCAATAGTCCTACGTCGGCAACAACTATCATGGTTGGCGAGTCCAAACTAACCAAGCTAGTTGATGTTAATAGTAACTTCGATGGTAGGGCTGTCCGTGGACCTGTTGGTGACAGCCAGTGCTTGCCTCTTCTTTGGCGGAGAATGGGACGTCCCACTCACATTTTTGCCAGCTAAAATGGCACGCCAGCACTTTCTGTTCTCCATGTTAGAGGGTGCCAATAACTCTTGAGTGAGCTCTCACATCGATGGCCACTCACAGCCATTATTTCCCATGCCTCCAGGCCCGCATTGGATAACTTTTGCATTCTGTTCATCCGATGTTGCTACGCTAAACAAATCATTGGCATGTAGCTAGCTAGCAGAAATTCAATGATGATGAGAGACAAGAACTTCAATAAATCAAATAGGCCTACACAGGCCGCTCTGCGTTGGTTAATGAATGAATGAATGGAATTCTGAGTGTTTACGGTTTCCATGGTGAATTATTAGTTTCCCCAACTGTTGCAAACCATTTAGTAGCATGGGAAAATAATGTGTAGACGCTTTCTTCCCCGAGGGAGATGAAGTTTAGGAATTTCCTGCCTGGGCTGCGGGACAGTGGATTGATGAGATTAACACGTCATGGTATTTTGCGAAAGTTGTCCCACAACTCCCGCATATCAACCAATCAGGATCCAAACAACCCGTTTTATAATAACTTGTAGTAGGAGATGCATTAATGTCCACCATTTATTTATTTATTTATATAAAGTGTGACATTTCAGCTTAGTGGCAGTAGATTTATCAGATAGAGAATGCAGAGATGGTGGAAATGTCCCACTTCACACAGAGCTAGATGTCCTTATCTGGATAGATAGATAGATAGATAGATAGAGGAGCTCTTTTGTGTATCTGTCTCAATAGTTTCAATAGTATTCCATCTCTGTCACTTAGTGAGATACTTCCACAGTGAGTTATCTCCATAGAGCAGCTAGTCTAATCTTTTTACTTCCGAAGTGAAGGAGGATGGGGGATTGTAATGTGTGTACATGCGTTTGCATATACGCGTGTGTGTTTATGCACGTGTGTGTGTGAGCGTGCACATCTTAGATGTGTGTGTATTGTTTGTTTCTGTGGCACCTCAACCTGCACGTTCCTCTTGTCTGTGATTGGGAGTAATTCATTTAACCATGAAAAAGAGAGGGTGGTGGCGTTCTGCTCCAGCGGGCGGAAATTAGAAAGCATTTGGATGGATGAAATTGTGTGGAGCCGAGGCCAAGTCATAGCCTACCTTATTATCAGGATCTGCACGGCAGGAATTTCACAGAGGCAGAAAGGAAGGTGCAGACAGGGCTTCTCGGTCAGAATCAGAAACGCATACAGGATCCACAAGTTCACTTTGTCTTAACTTATAATACTGATATTAACCTTTTAAGACCGATTAGCATTGTCTAACTTATAATACTGATAGAAACCCATGTCACAGTCTTATGCTTTGCCTGGGTCAGGAGAAACCCCTTTCCTCAAATCCAGTGTCGGACCTCCAGGCTCAGATTTCAGTGCTTTGGGAAAAAAGGTATTTTTTATTTTCGTAAATTTCAACACAGACATTAGAGACTAAAGTCTTAGTGTCAGTGCTTTGTTTTTCTCCCCAACATAATTAGCAGCATATAGGTTCTGTTGTTCAGACATTGATAGTAATCAGAGCAAAAGGTTTCCCGAAACCTATTTTCCATGCATAAGATGTTCACAGATAGTAAAATCAATACCCCTGCATAGAGAAGAGAACTTTTTCTGGGCCCTGAAACATCTATTTCTTACTCTCTCTCCCTTTCTTTTTCTTGCCCTTTATTTTTATCTCTCCCTCCCTCCTATCTCTCTCTCTACCTCCCTCCATCTCCTCAGGCAATGTTCAGAGTGTGACCAGGCCAGTAGCGATGATGCCGACATCGCCATGGAGACACTGCCCGACGGCACCAAAAGGTCTCGGAGACAGATTAAAGGACCAATCAAATTCATCCCTCAGGAGATGTCCCCAGAGCCCAAGAAACGAGATGTGAGGGGCACGGTGTGTAATAACACACACTTTAAAAAATATATATTATTATTTACAGTGCCTTCAGAAAGTATTCACACCCCTTCACTTTTTACACATTTTGTTGTTTCAAAGTGTAATTAAAGTAGATTTGTCATTTTTTGTCAATGATCGAGAGAAAATACTCTGTCAAAGTGGAAGAAAGCTTTATTTTTCATTTTTTTATTAATGGAAAATAAAACACTAATATATCTTGATTAGATAAGTATTCAACCCCCTGAGTCAATACATGTTAGAATCACCTTTGGCAGCGATTACAGCTGTGAGTCTTTCTGGATAAATCTCTAAGAGCTTTGGAAACCTAGATTGTAGAATATTTTTTTAATTCTTCAAGCTCTGTCAAGTTGGTTGTTGATCATTGCTAGACATTTTCAAGTCTTGCCATAGATTTTCAAGCCAATTTAAGTCAAAACTGTAACTAAGCCACTCAGAAACATTCAATGTCGTCTTGGTAAGTAACTCCAGTGTATATTTGGCCTTGCGTTTTAGGTTATTGTCCTGCTGAATGGTGGATTTGTCTCCCAGTGTCTATTGGAAAGCAGAGTGAGTCAGGTATTCAATGTCTGCTTTTTATTCTTGTTTATTTTTTACCAATCTTCTTTGAGAGGCATTGGAAAACCTCCCTGGTCTTCGTCATTGAATCTGTGCTTGAAATGCACTGCTGGACAGAAGGACCTTACAGATAATTGTATGTGTGGGGTACAGAGATGGGGTAGTCATTAAGTAATCATGTTAAACACCGTTAATGCACACAGTTACCCCATGCAACTTATTATGTGACTTGTTAAGCACATTTTTACTCCTGAAGTTCATTAGGCTTGCCATAACAAAGGGTTTGAGTATTTATTTACTTAAGACATTTCAGCTTTACTTTTTTTATTAATTTGTAAAAATTCCTAAAAACATAATTCCACTTTGACATTATGGGGTGTTGTGTGTAGATTAGTGACACAAAATCAAAATGTAATCCATTTTAAATTCAGGCTGTAACACAACAGAATGTGGACAAAGTCAAGGGGTGTGAATACTTTCTGAAGGCACTGTATTATTATAAAAAAATGTTATTTATTTTGTTTACACAAGCCCGTATAATTGCAAAAAGCATGCTAGTAGATACCCATAGACTTTCAGTCATTGCGCTAACGCTAGTTAGCATTTGTTTGTGAAATGACCTCTAACTTCCTTCATACTGGACATAGAGACATACACATTGTATCCAGAAGTTCATCTGACTCGGGAAGTAGATAAAGGCATTAATCCTGAAGTATCCCTTTAAGTGGTGGTCTGACAAAATGGGTTTTAAATGCCTCCACTTTGCTATTTTAGGGGTTGATTGGGTGGATATTTCTGGGGTAGCCTTTTGAGTTGTCCTGCCATCTACTGTATACTCCAGATTTGGAGAAACAGGCAGTAATCCGTCAACCTATACCTGGGGTTAAAAGTACTCCATCATAGGAAGTGTATATCAGGCAAGATTAACAGAGCCCAACAGATATACCAGGCCTGACTAACTGAACCCAACAGATTGGCCAGACTAATAGAGCCCAACAGATTGGCCAGACTAATAGAGCCCAACAGATAGCCCAGGCCAGACTAACTGAACCCAACAGATTGGCCAGACTACTAGAGCCCAACAGAAAGCCCAGGCCAGACTAACTGAACCCAACAGATTGGCCAGACTATTAGAGCCCAACAGATAGCCCAGGCCAGACTAACTGAACCCAACAGATTGGCCAGACTAACTGAACCCAACAGATTGGCCAGACTAATAGAGCCCAACAGATTGGCCAGACTAATAGAGCCCAACAGATTGGCCAGACTAATAGAGCCCAACAGATTGGCCAGACTAATAGAGCCCAACAGATTGGCCAGACTAATAGAGCCCAACAGATTGGCCAGACTAACAGAGCCCAACAGATTGGCCAGACTAACTGAACCCAACAGATTGGCCAGACTAATAGAGCCCAACACATAGCCCAGGCCAGACTAACTGAACCCAACAGATTGGCCAGACTAATAGAGCCCAACACATAGCCCAGGCCAGACTAACTGAACCCAACAGATTGGCCAGACTAATAGAGCCCAACAGATAGCCCAGGCCAGACTAACTGAACCCAACAGATTGGCCAGACTAATAGAGCCCAACAGATTGCCCAGGCCAGACTAACTGAACCCAACAGAGTGGGCAGACTAATAGAGCCCAACAGATTGCCCAGGCCAGACTAACTGAACCCAACAGATAGCCCAGGCCAGACTAACTGAACCCAACAGATTGGCCAGACTAATAGAGCCCAACAGATATAGATCATAACAGACCAGACTCACGGCCTAATGGCTGGCCATTCAGCACACATAGGTCACGCGGCTGTACTAAACAGGATTGCTAGTGGACATGCCAGTAAACTAGAGCTGGTGGATCCAAACACACACTTCCTCTGGTGTTCAGCCCCAAACACCCCCCGCTGGCTATTGTTTCAGGTCCGCCATCAGATTCAAACTGATCCAAATGGACTGAACTACTTCCAATCTACAATCATGTAAGAGGAAGTTGGAATATTAACAAAGGGGGAATCAAACATCTCCTTGTTGTTCCTGACACGAGTGAATGAATGATGGAGCCGGGTTGTATGTTTTTTTTTAAAAGGAGGAAGAAAAAATCAACAACATATTTAAACAGATTGTGAAAACAATTCCATCTGTTGCCTTTGGCTCCTCCGCCACCACTTGGCAGATGGAACGCGTATCATTAGAAATGCTAACTGCTAAATGCTAGAACCACAGCTACTTGGCTCCTTCACTTCAGCCCTCCCTCCTTCCCTAGCTCCCTCCATCCCTTCCTCTCTTCCTTCCTCGCTCCCTTCTAAGCCACTTCTGCCTGCCTGCGACGGGTGGGCGGGTGGCACCACCTTACAAAGGGCCCAGAGTATGAGTTTATTTAACTGTTTGGTTTCTATAGTGGACTCCATTAAGGTAATCTATGATTGGCCAGGGAAAGATCAACACATCCAATGCGGAGTCCAGTGCAATGCAGACTAAGGTTAAAAATAAATAAGATATAAGGTAAAATGTGCAAACACACACACACACACACAGCATACCTAATCAAGGTCTCTGCTCAAGTGAGGAAATTAAAACTGGGGGCAGTTTGTACGACTGAGCTAAATCAATCTTTTAATTAAGTACATCATTGCATCTTTAACAGCCATGAATCATGTCACAGCACCATGCAGGATTAGAGAAGTTAACGGAGCAGAGGACCCAGCAGTAACTAGATGTAGTAACTTCATTCTCATCATCATTCTCACTAGACTAATGGCATATGTTCATACAGGATGTTCCTGTGTAATCATGGAGGGGTGTTGCAGCAGGGCCATGTTTAATCACCACCCCATTACACACACTGTCACACAGAAGATTCTAGAAGAAGAAGCAATGATAACCAAGCCTCCTTGAAAATGCAGGATGGTTTTGGTCTGCAATTATTCTTTTTGGAGATAATAATTAGAGATATTGGTCTAATAATTAGAGATATTGGCAGTAGATTCTACTAGAAGAAGCAAATACCAAGCTTCCTTGAAAATTAGGTACAGTTTGGGTCCGGGAACTGATGGTTCTGAGATGTAATCATTCAATGAGTGTTGAAAGTAGTGATGCGTTATGAAGTATAGCTGTCAGGCTGTGTGTAGGATGTCTAACAGATATCCTCCACACTCTGTGACCTTGAGGGCACATGTTGAGATAGAAGAGGGCACTACCCTGCAGTAGGCAGTGTACTCAGTCAGCAGGTCCTGAACAAGGGCCAGAGGAGGCTGAGCTGCACCACAGAGTGGCAGTGGGCCATCTTACCCCTGTGGCCCCACACACACACACACACACACACACACACACACACACACACACACACTCATCCCCATGCAGGGGCCAGCGGGAGGTCGATTAGCCAGCCCTGATAAATTGAAACAGGGCTTTAGAGCGGTGCCAGTGCTAGGGTGCCCTGGTAAAAGCATTAAAAATGCAAAGCAGGGCCCTTTCAGCAGCTGCCCTCGCATTTGAAGATAAATGCAGCATTGAAGCTCCTCGACTGGAGCGGACGCGGCGAGAGGAAATCAGAAAAAGCCGGCTTAATCCCTGAGTACTTCCAGCAGCAGGGTCCTCAGGCCAGCGTACTTCTGGGCACTCTGCTTTAGACGCGCTAACAGAAAAACTCATTAACCCAGACTCACCGCCACAGCACTCTACACCACCTTCCTCTCGCTATCCTCCGTTCTCCACCTCCTCCCACTCCCCTCTATCCCTCCTGCCTTTCTCCATCCCTCTCTGATAGAACATACAGAGAGCGAAAACCTGCAGAAGGAATAGAAGACATCTATGGTTGTTTGTTCTTTTTCTTTTAAACTTTTTTTGTAATAAGGAATAGCAGGGTGTTTTTGGGTGTTATAAAAGACGGCGACAGCCAGCCAGCCAACCAGACAGACGCTTGGCTATTCTCTGACTCTTGCCAGGCAGTGAGTGGCCATAGAGAATGAGTGTTCCTCCTCTCCTTCCAGGTGTGGAGGGGGTTGGTTATTGACAGTCTAAAAACAAAAGACTGGGGGGAAATAAAATGGAAGAGGACTGGAGAGTGTTTTTCTCCCCTCTTCTCTGATGAATATCTGTTGTGTTTTTTCGGGGAGCTGAGACTGGGTGGGTGAATAGGGAGGTGGGGGGGAAGCAGGGCTGGGGTGGTATATCGCAGGAGGATCAGGGTATGGTGGCTGTAGATAAGTGGGATCCATGAAGAGGTGGAGGGAGAAAGGCAGGCAGGCAGGGAGGGAGGGAGCAGCCATATCTCCACAGCTCTTTCTCTCCCTTCTCTTTCTCTCTATCGCTCTGTCTATCCCGCCCCTCTCTTTCTCACTCTCTCTCTCGTGCAGTTGAATAGAACCTAGTCCACAGACAGCACTGTGTGGCTCTCTTGTCTTGTATGTCCAGAGGTAAAACAAAACACCAGCCTCACTGGGCAGTAGAGGATTAAATACAGGACAAACAAACAAAAAATGTATTTGGAAACGGTTTATGCTTTCTGTTGTATTGTAGCAAAAGGCAGAGACCACTGTGGGTTCTCTGTTTGATAATCTGATTAAACAGCTGAGGGAGCAGACGGCGTCATAAACAAACTTCCACTGGCTCCAGAATCTTTTCGAGAACAGGAAAGCTACAAATAAAGTAGATTTTTCTGATGCTGCTAATACCTTGTGGAGCATATCTCTAAGTCAAATTATTATTTTGACAGATTCTCACAGACAAAATACTAAGAACTAAAGATTTGCTGACCACTCAACAACTCAAAATAGAGAAATATTGTGACCTTGTTGTGACCTTGTGCCTTGCATGGCTAGCTGATAATCTTTCACAAGGATCATGAGACTGACCAGAGCTCAGGTCAATTATCTCTCATCAATTCACACAGATCAATCAATTAGCACAAAAATCTAGCTTTGTTAAAAGGGTCCGAAATGAACCTAACATGCTGTTCTGTATTCCACAGCGAACCAGAGGGCAGAAGAGGAAGAGAGTGTCCATCTGTGAAGAAGAGAAGTTTGAGGTGCAGGTATGTAATTGGTCTAAATGTGTTACGAAACATTCCTACATCCCCTAACCTCCCTAACACACTCACAACTAATACATACACATCCCCTGTGTTATTTACGGACTACTCTATTCACTCTATTAGCCTGCAAGGTACTCTTTCTTCTACGCCATTACCACACACACGGCAGTGTTGGGTCTAATCAGCCTGTGTTTTTCCATAGGAACCGGCTCTAAGGGAGCGGCGTCAGCGTCAGTCTGCGATGCAGAAGAAGACACCTAAAGCAGACGACACTAGGACCGACTGTACATCCTGCAAAGGACCCGGGGACAACGAGAACCTCGTCAGGTGGGTCACTGTGTGTGTTTGTGTGTACCAGTCAAAAGTTTGGACACACCTACTCATTCAAGGGTTTTTCTTTATTTTTACTATTTTCTACATTGTAGAATAATAGTGAAGACATCAAAACTATGAAATAACACACATGGAATCATGTAGTAACCAAAAAAAGTGTTAAATAAATCAAAATATATTTTATATCTGAGATTCTCCAAAGTAGCCACCCTTTGCCTTGATGACAGCTTTGCATACTCTTGGCGTTCTCTCAACCAGCTTCATGAGGTAGTCACCTGGAATCCATTTCAATTAACAGGTGTGCCTCGTTAAAAGTTAATTTGTGGAATTTCTTTCCTTCTTAATGCGTTTGAGCCAATCAGTTGTGTTGTGACAAGGTAGGGTGGTATACAGAAGATAGCCCTATTTGGTAAAAGACCAAGTCCATATTATGGCAAGAACAGCTCAAATAAGCAAAGAGAAACGACAGTCCATCATTACTTTAAGACATGAAGGTCAGTCAATACGTAACATTTCAAGAAAGTTTCTTCAAGTGCAGTCACAAAAACCATCAAGCGCTATGATGAAACTGGCTCTCATGAGGACCGCCACAGGAAAGGAAGACCCAGAGTTACCTCTGCTGCAGCGGATAAGTTCATTAGAGTTAACTGCACCTCAGATTGCAGCCCAAAAGCATGCTTCAGAGGTCAAGTAACCGACACATCTCAACATCAGCTGTTCAGAGGAGACTGCGTGAATCAGGCCTTCATGGTCGAATTGCTGCAAAGAAACCACTACTAAAGGACACCAATAATAATAATAAGAGACTTGCTTTGGCCAAGAAACACGAGCAATGGACATTAGACTGGTGGAAAACTGTCCTTTGGTCTGATGAGGCCAAATTTGAGATTTTGGTTCCAACCCCGTGTCTTTGTGAGACGCAGAGTAGGTGAACGGATGATCACTGCATGTGGTTCCCACTGTGAAGCATGGAGGAGGAGGTGTGATTGTGAGGGGGGGGCTTTGCTGGTGACACTGTCTGGGATTTATTTAGAATTCAAGGCACACTTAACCAGCATGGCTACCACAGCATTCTGTAGCAATAGGCCATCCCGTCTGGTTTGTGGGACTATAATTTGTTTTTCAACAGGACAATGACCCAAAACACACCTCCAGGCTGTGTAAGGGCTATTTGAACATGGAGAGTGATGGTGCTGCATCAGATGACCTGGCCTCCACAATCACCCAACCTCAACCCACTTGAGATGGTTTGGGATGAGTTGGATCGCAGAGTGAAGGAAAAGCAGCCAGCAAGTGCTCAAAATATGTGGGAACTCCTTCAAGACTGTTGGAAAATATTCCTCATGAAGCCAGTTGAGAGAATGCCAAGAGTGTGCAAAGCTGTCATCAAGGCAAAGGGTGGCTACTTTGAAGAATCTATAAATATATTTTGATTTGTTTAACACTTTTTTTGTTACTACATGATTCCATAGTGTTGATGTCTTGACTTTTATTCTACAATGTTGAAAATTGTAAAAATAAAGAAAAACCCTTGAATGAGTAGCTGTGTCACCTTTTGACTGGTACTATATGTGAAAAGGGTGGTGTGTGGGATAATGTGGGTGTCGCCATGGAATGGGAGGTTGGAAGGGTGCATGAGTGTGTGTGTGGGAACCATATCCTGCTGATGATTTAAGGTTCAGTCTTCATTAGTAGGCCTTGGTTGCCTTGCGTAGGCAGAAGGCCACAATGAGGTGGGCTGGTGAGGGGGGCTGAGGCCAGCAGCTCTGTACCTGTATTGAACAACCACCTGTATTGAACAACCACCTACGTTTACACACTTCATCAAGATGTGTTGAAAAGTCTGATATGCCCTGATCTCCCATCAGAGATTCAGCAGTCTCACGCTGCTTAAACAGGACCGTAACTCTACTAGATCCCTCAGTAGTGTGTGAATTACAGCAGTCAGCATTTGCACACTGTAGACTGACTGATTTATCAGAGTGTATTTATTATGAGGTAGACCACCCTTATTGTGTTATATTTGGCCTACAAACTGGGACTGTCATTGGCTCATTTCAACTGAAACTGTATGCTTTATTCACTTAATAATTTGTTAGAATTGACGCCATTTATCCAGTTAACGTATGGTTCTTATGTGAGCTGTATTTGGTATTATTAGTGTATGTAAGGTTGAGCTAATATTGTGTGGTTCTGTCAGTGTTTTATAGGTTAAGGAGGTCGGGGGCTGTGAGGTGTGCTGCCTGCCCTGACTCTTTCTATCTTTGCATTGCACAGGTTGTGAGAGCCGGGGCAGACACCTCTCCTCACCTCCCCACACCTAGACACAGCTGGACAGATGAGAGAGAGAGAAGCAGACCTTTTGCTTAGAGGCAGTGAGGGACTTAATTACGTGGAAGAATGACAGCGGCGGTGAGGGATCAGATGGCCATCTTTGACCTTCCAACCACGGTCTTCTTCGTGACCCAAATTGGACCTTCTACTGGCCGTCCAATTAAAATTGAGGGAGAGAGGCAGAAATGGAAATTTAACTTGGATGAATTCTAAAATACTTGTTGAAATTAGCAAATTAAGTTTTGGAAGGTTCAGTATTACTGAACTGGTCATTCTTGGAAGAAACAACAGGCCCTTTGTGGTCATCACTGCCAACTCTAAGAGTCCATCTATAAGGACTAAGGTCTATCTGGACTAAGGAGTGATTCTGAAACTGAACAATATTACTAGAAGCATCTCATTGGTTACCTGTCTGTCTGCTCCTCTCTATTCCTCTAACAATGGTGCTTCTTCTCTTCCCCTTTTTTGTCTCCCTTGTTCCCTTCTCTGTTTCTCTCCCCCTGTCTCTTCCCTCTCTCATCCATTCTATGTTGGCACTTCACTCCTTTGACCTCCCTAAGCATCCTATCACCACATCCAATCAGTTGTATTGACTCTAGTCATTTGTGGTCCAATCACATAGTGTTTTCCTCAGTAAAGGCCTTTAACTGGAGATGCTCTCATCAACTTCTTCTAGTGTTGTGTTGTTGTCAAGTAGAACTTTCTAGAGTAGAGGAAAAGTAGTCATTTTTAGTAGAATGATTTCCCTTTCTGGTGTTTGAGAAGTACTGTAAGTAGCTGCTTAGATAAGGTTTAACATATTGAAAATAGTAACATTTATAGTAATGGTTATTGTGACTTCTAGTGTGTGTGTGTGTGTGTGTGTGTGTGTGTGTGTGTGTGTGTGTACACAGTAGGTTTTTAGTCTCCCTTCCTTCCTCTCTTTAATATTTTTAAAGTGACAGTTTAACTCTGAGTTCTATTGGAAGTGTGTGTGTGGACGCGCCTCCCCAGTGCCCCATAGTGAGTGCTGTCAACTGAGCAGCTGCCATATGGTCTGTCTGTCAGGGTCCTTGACAGAAGTGTCACAGTTTGCCCTCACATGTCACTCCTCCGCTCATCCCCCCCATCCCAGGACCCTCTATGTCACTACTCCTCTCTTCTGCCCATCTGTCTGGGGACCCTATATCCATGGCTCTATGGCTCTATGGCTCTGGGAGCTGCCAAACCTCACATAATGCTTAGGTCCACTGGAAAATCTGCTGAGGAAATAAAGATGGTGGTTTGTTTTCCTGTGGAGATTAGAGATGCCTGTACAGGATGACCTGGTCACTCACCACGTCATGTCACCCCCACGAGCCCTCCTCATCCCTCTCATCCTCTTCTGTCTCCTGCTCCGCAAAATACTTAGAGGACTGTCCATGAGCTACAGCCTCTAGTTAACCCTACTACAGCTAACCAGCTAACTCTACTCCAGCTAACCCTACTCCAGCTAACCCTACTCCAGCTAACCAGCTAACCCTACTACAGATAACCCTACTCCAGCTAACCCTACTACAGCTAACCAGCTAACTCTACTCCAGCTAACCCAACTCCAGCTAACCCTACTCCAGCTAACTCTACTACAGCTAACCAGCTAACTCTACTACAGCTAACCAGCTAACCCTACTCCAGCTAACCCTACTACAGCTAACCAGCTAACCCTACTCCAGCTAACCAGCTAACCCTACTACAGCTAACTAGCTAACCCTACTACAGATAACCCTACTACAGATAACCCTACTACAGATAACCCTACTCCAGCTAACCCTACTGCAACTAACCCTACTTTCAGCTAACCTTACTCCAGCTAACCCTACTCCAGCTAACCCTATTCCAGTTAACCCTACTAAAGCCAACCATACTACAGCTAACCCTACTCCAACTAACCCTACCCTACTACAGCTAACCAGCTAACCCTACTCCAACTAACCCTACTCTACTACAGCTAACCAGCTAACCCTAGTGCAGCTAACCCTACTTTCAGCTAACCCTACTCCAGCTAACCCTACTCCAGCTAACCCTACCCTACTACAGCTAACCAGCTAACCCTACTCCAGCTAACCCTACTCCAGCTAACCCTACCCTACTACAGCTAACCAGCTAACCCTACTCCAGCTAACCCTACTTCTACTAACCCTACCCTACTACAGCTAACCAGCTAACCCCACTCCAGCTAACCCTACCTCTACTAACCTACCCTACTACAGCTAACCAGCTAACCCTACTCCAGCTAACCGCAGCTAACCCCAGCTAACTCCAGCTAACCCTCTACTAACCTTACTCCACTTAACCGTGCATGGCTCTGTGTGGTGTGTGTGTGTGTGTGTGTGTGTGTGTGTGTGTGTGTGTGTGTATATATATATATACACACACACACACACACACACACACACACACACACACATATATATATATATATATATATATATATATATATATATATATATACACAAAACCATTAGGCCTAGGGCTAGGCTATGGCCAACTGTGTATCTGACTGAGCCTTAAGTGCAACTGTAGCCTACAGTAAATGTACTTTTAACATGGCGATAGGTGGTGTGTTCCATCAGTTTAGAGTGTGTGAATGAACACCTGGTAGCTGTGTTGTGTGATCGGTGTGTACAGTATTTATTGATTGATTGAAGTCCATGCTTTGTGTCTTTTATTTGTGCATTCATTCTTGATTTTATATCATAATACGCCTTTTGTTGTTACTGTATTGTGAAGAAATTGAGCTCACTTTTGTGTAGGAACCTTAAAGGACTCCTTGCTAGACATATTAATTGTTTATATATTTGTTTTTCAATACATGCCTTTATGCTACTATTTGTTTACACACATGCCTATGTGTGATTAGTATTATTTGTATAAATATATTTCTATATGTCATTATTTCTAACATGTTGTGGTATTACCACATTTGGTAGAAGTTCATACAGTAACTGTGATGTACTGTATGGAGTAAGAATGTTGCTGCTCTCATGATATGTGTGAATGTGAAGTATCCCGAACTCCCAGCCCCTATGGCCCTCAGCATTACAGCAGAGCTTTAATAAACTCTTGACTTTTTCACCTTATTGCCATAGTGATAAAGGAGAGTTAGACAGCTAATTAATTGTTGTAAAGGTGTGTCGGCAGCCATGTAGATGGCGGGCAGCGGTCCGTTTGTGCGTCTAACGCCCTCTGCCATCTCTGATTTATCACGGGGGAAGTGCCCCCTTGTCGGCTGCTGACCGTTAACAGGCCAGTAGAGCTGGTGAGAAGAGGAGAATGGGCGGTGTTCTCTCTTTCTCTCCTTCTCTTCGCGACAAAGTTGATCTGTTTATTTCAGCTAAGCCCCAATTCTGTGGCCTCTCCTGTTCCTGCACCAATTCACCGCTCTTCTCTCTTTCTCCCTCTCACACAGTGCCAGATAGAGAGGGAGAATAGAGGCTTTTATGTACAATCTGGTTAACAAAAGCCTTCAATGTGTCTGGCACTAGACGGATAGGCAGCAGCAACAGAAAATAGTCAGAGAGACACTCTCAATGCTAGGCCCAGACCTGGATTCAATTTAGCTGGGTTTGATTGAGCTTGCCTGGCATATTGGACCAATAGAATAGTTCCAAAAGTGCAAACCCCGCCCATCTGGCACTCTAGGAAGGCTAGAGCAAACGCTGAAGTATTTCAAACATTTTCAATGGTATTTGAACCCAGGACTGGAGGAGAAGTACTCTGTGTTGGGCCCAGTAGAAAGACGGCCAGGCAGACAGACAGGCAGCTGTCTCACGTCGAGGTTGAGACTCAGAGAGATGGAATCAGCACAGCGTGGAGAACTGTAAGTGCCCCAATCCCTCATTCCTGCAGCCTTCTCTCAGCCCCTCTCAGCCCAGGGTCCACAGAGACACAGGGGGAGCAGGCCTTGGCAGAGGGATTGAGTGAGGAAGGGATGCTACAGCTGTGTTCCGACCATGGGGATGAGTGAATTTGAGACAGGCACTGGGTGATGGAGGGAGAGAGGGGAAGGATGGAGAGAAAGGAGGGAGGTTCTGGAAGAGCAGTAACCTTTGGGATGATGAGTGTGTTTCCCATTACTGTCCTGACACAGGATCCACTGAGATGATTTAATGGCGGCATTTTGTTTTTGCTGACTTCAGTCCTTTTTTTTTCTCTCTACTACCATTAAAAGAGAAGAGAAAAGGCATGCCAGGCTAGGGCTGAGCTGTGCTGCTGTGTGGGTAGAGAAGCCATGCAGCTCCAGTCTATTACTCCCCTGCTAGCCAGCCAGGCAGCTAGCTTCTTCCCTTCTCTTATCCCACTGATTCCGCCGCAGTGTGTGTGTCCGCTACGCTCACTTCCTGATTGCACTTTCTTCCTCCTCTTATCCTTCTCTCCTTTTTTATTCCCTTTTTCCTCTGCAGTGCAGTTGTACCCCCTCGGCCCCTCCCACCTCCCCACCTATGGCTCAGTGACTACACACTAAGATGAATCACCCAACCCCCAGAGGTGCCTTATATCCTAATTAGTGTGGGGTTTGCCCCAGCACACAGACAGATGTACACTGTTAAGGGGTGTGTGTGTGTCATAGACAATATCTTTCCTTCCTGTAACATAACATAAGGCCAAGGGGAGACAGCACATGGAGAGGCCCTCAGTGAGCAGGCTGGGGCCTTAGTTACGTCAGTCAGGGGCTAGAGGGGTCAGGCTCTACCTGGTGCTACTACTCAAGTCCACACACACACACACTCTCTGCCTGGCTCTGTATCTGTATGTCTGAGCTCGGCCCACTGAGGCCCCCTACTGGTGAACTAGGGGAACAGCTCCATACCTGTCTCACAGTTACATTCAGCATTTGCTTGTCTGCCTAGAGTGACAGCTGGGTGGGGTTTACACTATTCTATTGGTTACATTGCTCCAGGCAAAGTATTTGAACTAGGGCTGACCCCATTTAGTCGACTGGTTGATGTTTTTTTGGGGGGGGGGTCAACCGAGATTTATTTAGTTCGATTAAACAATGAATAGGCCTAAACAATTCCATTTCGGAAAGTGCATTCCCCAATGTGACTATTTTTAGTCTTTGCTGTAATAAAGGCTTTGCAAAAAAAAAACGCTTATAATATATTTTGTGTTGTTTACGTTGTTCCAAACGGTCAGAAAATTGATATTGTAATCTAACAGCACCTGTTTGGGACGCATAGGGCTAATATTCACGCAGCGCTTGTCCATTCCTTCTTTAAAAATGTTTTGTCACGTCCTCTGCATCCATTTTGCTGTCGCGTGTTACGGTGTTCAGAGTTTGTTATAACCAATTTATTGATGTGATTAGGATATGCTATAGGTCAGGCCCTATTGGTCACGTGCATTCAAAGCATACATGTGTCACGTAAAGAGAGCAAGGGTTGAGGGAATAGGGAAGGTTTTTCCTAAACTAATTAGGGATTTCAGTGACGTAACTTTTCGGTCAAAAATGGCTGTAATCATGTTGCAGCTGCAGCAGGGAGGACAGGGCTGTACACACTGTTATGTGGTGGTCACTGCAGCAGGGAGGACAGGGCTGTACACACTGTTATGTGGTGGTCACTGCAGCAGGGAGGACAGGGCTGTACACACTGTTATGTGGTGGTCACTGCAGCAGGGAGGACAGGGCTGTACACACTGTTATGTGGTGGTCACTGCAGCAGGGAGGAGAGGGCTGTACACACTGTTATGTGGTGGTCGCTGCAGCAGGGAGGACAGGGCTATACACACTGTTATGTGGTGGTCACTGCAGCAGGGAGGACAGGGCTATACACACTGTTATGTGGTGGTCACTGCAGCAGGGAGGACAGGGCTATACACACTGTTATGTGGTGGTCACTGCAGCAGGGAGGACAGGGCTATACACACTGTTATGTGGTGGTCACTGCAGCAGGGAGGACAGGGCTATACACACTGTTATGTGGTGGTCACTGCAGCAGGGAGGACAGGGCTGTACACACTGTTATGTGGTGGTCACTGCAGCAGGGAGGACAGGGCTATACACACTGTTATGTGGTGGTCACTGCAGCAGGGAGGACAGGGCTGTACACACTGTTATGTGGTGGTCACTGCAGCAGGGAGGACAGGGCTGTACACACTGTTATGTGGTGGTCACTGCAGCAGGGAGGACAGGGCTGTACACACTGTTATGTGGTGGTCACTGCAGCAGGGAGGAGAGGGCTGTACACACTGTTATGTGGTGGTCGCTGCAGCAGGGAGGACAGGGCTATACACACTGTTATGTGGTGGTCACTGCAGCAGGGAGGACAGGGCTATACACACTGTTATGTGGTGGTCACTGCAGCAGGGAGGACAGGGCTATACACACTGTTATGTGGTGGTCACTGCAGCAGGGAGGACAGGGCTATACACACTGTTATGTGGTGGTCACTGCAGCAGGGAGGACAGGGCTATACACACTGTTATGTGGTGGTCACTGCAGCAGGGAGGACAGGGCTATACACACTGTTATGTGGTGGTCACTGCAGCAGGGAGGACAGGGCTATACACACTGTTATGTGGTGGTCACTGCAGCAGGGAGGAGAGGGCTGTACACACTGTTATGTGGTGGTCACTGCAGCAGGGAGGAGAGGGCTATACACACTGTTATGTGGTGGTCACTGCAGCAGGGAGGACAGGGCTATACACACTGTTATGTGGTGGTCACTGCAGCAGGGAGGACAGAGCTATACACACTGTTATGTGGTGGTCACTGCAGCAGGGAGGACAGGGCTATACACACTGTTATGTGGTGGTCACTGCAGCAGGGAGGACAGGGCTATACACACTGTTATGTGGTGGTCACTGCAGCAGGGAGGACAGGGCTATACACACTGTTATGTGGTGGTCACTGCAGCAGGGAGGAGAGGGCTGTACACACTGTTATGTGGTGGTCACTGCAGCAGGGAGGAGAGGGCTGTACACACTGTTATGTGGTGGTCACTGCAGCAGGGAGGAGAGGGCTATACACACTTATGTGGTGGTCACTGCAGCAGGGAGGACAGGGCTATACACACTTATGTGGTGGTCACTGCAGCAGGGAGGACAGGGCTATACACACTGTTATGTGGTGGTCACTGCAGCAGGGAGGACAGGGCTATACACACTGTTATGTGGTGGTCACTGCAGCAGGGAGGACAGGGCTATACACACTGTTATGTGGTGGTCACTGCAGCAGGGAGGACAGGGCTATACACACTGTTATGTGGTGGTCACTGCAGCAGGGAGGACAGGGCTATACACACTGTTATGTGGTGGTCACTGCAGCAGGGAGGACAGGGCTATACACACTGTTATGTGGTGGTCACTGCAGCAGGGAGGACAGGGCTATACACACTGTTATGTGGTGGTCACTGCAGCAGGGAGGACAGGGCTATACACACTGTTATGTGGTGGTCACTGCAGCAGGGAGGACAGGGCTATACACACTGTTATGTGGTGGTCACTGCAGCAGGGAGGACAGGGCTATACACACTGTTATGTGGTGGTCACTGCAGCAGGGAGGACAGGGCTATACACACTGTTATGTGGTGGTCACTGCAGCAGGGAGGAGAGGGCTATACACACTGTTATGTGGTGGTCACTGCAGCAGGGAGGACAGGGCTATACACACTGTTATGTGGTGGTCACTGCAGCAGGGAGGACAGGGCTATACACACTGTTATGTGGTGGTCACTGCAGCAGGGAGGACAGGGCTATACACACTGTTATGTGGTGGTCACTGCAGCAGGGAGGACAGGGCTATACACACTGTTATGTGGTGGTCACTGCAGCAGGGAGGACAGAGCTATACACACTGTTATGTGGTGGTCACTGCAGCAGGGAGGACAGAGCTATACACACTTATGTGGTGGTCACTGCAGCAGGGAGGACAGAGCTATACACACTTATGTGGTGGTCACTGCAGCAGGGAGGACAGGGCTGTACACACTTATGTGGTGGTCACTGCAGCAGGGAGGACAGGGCTGTACACACTGTTATGTGGTGGTCACTGCAGCAGGGAGGACAGGGCTATACACACTGTTATGTGGTGGTCACTGCAGCAGGGAGGACAGGGCTATACACACTGTTATGTGGTGGTCACTGCAGCAGGGAGGACAGGGCTATACACCCTGTTATGTGGTGGTCACTGCTGCAGGGAGGACAGGGCTATACACACTGTTATGTGGTGATCACTGCAGCAGGGAGGACAGGGCTATACACACTGTTATGTGGTGGTCACTGCAGCAGGGAGGAGAGCGAGACAACGGGTGCGAGTAACACAAGTCTGAGCCAGGCGGCACAATCAAATCAATTGCGGTCGGACTCCCTCTAGTCATTTGTGTGTCTTAATTATTTCATCAAAAGGTTTGCTTAAAGCATCAGACAAGCTCAGTGCATATAGTGGATTTGATTAAAACACATCGGATGTGTCTATATATGGAAAAATACTCTGTAAAACATTTTGGTTAAACATCAATTGGTTGAAAGAACCAACAACTCTTGGTCGACCAGTATTTTATTTTGTCAGGGACAGCCCTAATTTGAACCAGGGTGTAGGCAGCTATGCTACAGTATCCTATGTTCTAGTACTATGCTACAGTATCCTATGTTCTAGTACTATGTTACAGTATCCTATGTTCTAGTACTATGCTATAGTATCCTATGTTCTAGTACTATGTTACAGTATCCTATGTTCTAGTACTATGTTAGTGTCCTGTGTTCTAGTACTATGCTATAGTATCCTATGTTCTAGTACTATGTTATAGTATCCTATGTTCTAGTACTATGTTAGTGTCCTATGTTCTAGTACTATGCTATAGTATCCTATGTTCTAGTACTATGCTATAGTATCCTATGTTCTAGTACTATGCTATAGTATCCTATGTTCTAGTACTATGCTATAGTATCCTATGTTCTAGTACTATGCTATAGTATCCTATGTTCTAGTACTATGCTATAGTATCCTATGTTCTAGTACTATGTTATAGTATCCTATGTTCTAGTACTATGCTACAGTATCCTATGTTCTAGTACTATGCTATAGTATCCTATGTTCTAGTACTATGCTATAGTATTCTATGTTCTAGTACTATGTTACAATATCCTATGTTCTAGTACTATGCTACAGTATCCTATGTTCTAGTACTATGCTACAGTATCCTATGTTCTAGTACTATGCTATAGTGTCCTATGTTCTAGTACTATGCTATAGTGTCCTATGTTCTAGTACTATGCTACAGTATCCTATGTTCTAGTACTATGCTACAGTATCCTATGTTCTAGTACTATGCTATAGTGTCCTATGTTCTAGTACTATGCTATAGTGTCCTATGTTCTAGTACTATGCTATAGTATCCTATGTTCTAGTACTATGCTACAGTATCCTATGTTCTAGTACTATGCTACAGTATCCTATGTTCTAGTACTATGCTACAGTATCCTATGTTCTAGTACTATGCTACAGTATCCTATGTTCTAGTACTATGCTACAGTATCCTATGTTCTAGTACTATGCTATCTTATCCTATGTTCTAGTACTATGCTATAGTATCCTATGTTCTAGTACTATGCTACAGTATCCTATGTTCTAGTACTATGCTACAGTATCCTATGTTCTAGTACTATGCTACAGTATCCTATGTTCTAGTACTATGCTATAGTATCCTATCTCCTTGTAGTGAGTGAGTTGTCCTAATGAGCTTGTAAATGCCGTGCAATGCTCTCGCTTTCTCTCTTTCTTTCTCTGTCTCTCCCCATTCATTACCTCCTCCTGCCCACCTTGTAAAACAATGCCTCTTTAATAATGTCTCAGTACCGTTCTACCGCCCGACACTAAATCAAAAAGTGGGAGGCTATTGGAGAATTCCCATAATCCGCTCCCTCCATTTCTATAGAGAAATTTCACAGAACTACTTTGTCACGGGGCGGGATGCGGGAGTCAATGGCTGAGTGCTTTGTGGCGTATTGATCTCCCGTCACGTGAACACCCTCCATGTAATTGCACTGCCCTCGTGTGATAAATTCACCACCGTTGTTTCGGACACTCCCAAGGCGCCACACCGCAAGGCCTGTGCTGGCCCGGGAAGAAGAGAGAGTTGGGAGGCCTGGGCTTCGACTGTTCCATAAATGGACGACTCTTTCTCTTTGCATGTGGTGCAACAAAGATGTTGTAAAGAAATCCCATATCAAAGGATCCCCGGCCCGGATTTGATGTGTCCATGGGGTTGTTTGTTGCCTGTTTGACATTCTTTTAACCAAAGGATGACTTTGTCAATGTGTTTGACAATAGTGATGGTTGTGATGATGACAATGTTGTTGATGATGATGATCATCTTGGAGTGTGTTATTCAAGGTCAACCGACGCCGCGTTGTTTTCCATTTAGTTAATCTACAAAGAGGCTGATCAAAGTACTGCATGAGGATTAATCCCCAAACAAGTAAACAACATTTATTTACCACTAACAAACATGTAGAAAATGTATCTTTTCTTCACTTGACTCATTGAAGTGTTTTTCATCTAATTTACACTACAGCCCGTTATGTTGCACTTTGGTTGTCCAGCAGCTGTACCACTAGTATCAAACCACTTGTATCAAACCACTGGTATCAAACCACTGGTATCAAACCACTGGTATCAAACCACTGGTATCAAACCACTGGTATCAAACCACTAGTATCAAACCACTAGTATCAAACCACTAGTATCAAACCACTAGTATCAAACCACTGTATCACTCTCCCCGGAGCAGAACCCCTCCGTGTATGTACTGTAAGTGTATTCCTTTTTTCTCAAATCATCTTATGACCTTGTATGTGTGTACATTTACGTATACTGTAGATTAAATACTTACATTTTGGATCCCAGCTCCAACCTTGTTATCTAATCCAATGGTATTACCTCAATTGAGGTAGGGTTTGCAGATGCTTAAAGCAGTAGTTCTGATGAAAAGTTGCCTTCAGTTTCATTCTGATCTCATTGTGATTAAACAACTCTAATTGCTCTGATTCCTTTTAATATCCAATTTATAACTCACTTGGCTTAAGTACCTCGGGAATCAATTGGATCTGACTCCCTCCCAATGTATCTATGGTAAAAAACTGCTGATTAAACGAAATGAACATTGATCTAGGCTACATCTTCACGCTAGCCCATGTACTGCCTTCTGGCTTAAACACACCCTTTTAACTTTAAACCCTATGAATCCTTTTTCTTACTTTGTTTCATATCTGTATAATCTCTAAAATGCCCTTTGATTACATTGAGTCGTGTGTGTGTGGGTGTGTGTGAGGCATCGGCTGTGATTGCCTGTAGGGGAGGAGGAACAAGGGAACAAGTCTAGGAGGACCCCTATAGAGGCCACACACTCCAGAGCACACCCTTTGAAGAGGGGAAATGTAATGTGAAGTTGTGAGACCTGTGATGAGAGCAGATCAAACCACGGCTAAGCCACCTGCTTGCCATCCCACTAAGAGAGAGACGGAGAGAGGGAGATGGGGAATGGGGAAAGGAAAAGAGAGAGAGGGTACAGGGGAGGATGTGGCAGAGAGGAGGGCCACTAAGAACTCGTCAGAGATTAAACAGCAGATGAAAGGGGATATTAGTCGCCCGCCGAGAGCAACATGTGTAGTAGACAAAACCAATCAATCGCCTACCTCATGCCCAATAAGATTACATCAATCAATAACTGCACGTTTGAGTGATTGGATTCTGTCTCCTTCCAGAGGAGGTTTGATGAGGGAGGGAGGGATGGAGAAGGGGGGGGGGGGGGGGGGGGCGAGTGAGCGTCTACATCTTCCCAATGATTAAAGCGGAGACAAATTGGTTTGATAACATCAAGGACCTTGCTGTGGCGGGGTCTATAAGGGCATTGTTCAGCGCTGATAGAGGTTGAGTGACCACGTACGGCGGACACAGTACGTGAAGAGGATGGTGGGGCTACTGCATCACCTAACTCTCAGACCAGCTAGCCAAGGACTGGCCTGCGCCACTGACAATGTATATAAGCTCAGTGAGGAAGAAGTGGAAAACAAGTGGTAGCATATACAATGAAGGAGAAGTGCGCCTAAAGCTGATCCTTGAGGGACACCATAGATAACTATTGTCATACAGTACCTGTTGTCATTGTCTTCAGAAAGTATTCACACCCCTTGACTTTTTCCACATTTTGTTGTGTTAGTCTGATTTTAAAATGGATGATATTTAGATTTTGTGTCACTGATCTACACACAATACTAAAAAATGTAAAGCTAAAATGTATTGTCAATAAGTATTCAACCCTTTTGTAAAATAAGTTCAGGAGTAAACATGTGCTTAACAAGTCACATAAGTTGCATGGACTCTGTGCAATAAGTGTTTTTTTTTATGACTACCCCATCTTTGTACCCCATACATACAATTATCTGTAAGGTCCTTCAGTCAAGCAGTACATTTCAAACACAGATTCAACCAGAAAGACCAGGGAGGTTTTCCAATGCCTCTCAAAGAAGGGCACCTATTGGTAGATGGGTAAAAATAACACTTTGGATGTTATATCAATACACCCAGTCACTACAAAGATACAGGCGTCCTTCTTAACTCCGTTACCAGAGAGAAAGGAAAACGCTCAGGGATTTCCATAAGGCCAATGGTGACTAAAACAGTTACAGAGTTGCCTCCCGAGTAGCGCAACGGTCACTAGAGCCTGGGGTTCGATCCCAGGCTGTGTCACAGCTGGCGGTGACCGGGAGTCCCATAGGGCGGCACATAATTGACCCAGCGTCGTCTGGTTTAGGGGAGGGTTTGGCCAGGGAGGCTTTCCTAGTCACATTGTGCTCTAGTGACTCCTTGTGGTGGGCCGGGTGCCTGCAAGCTGACTTCAGTCGTCAGTTGGACAGTGTTTCCTCCGACACATTAGTCCGGGTGGCTTCCGGGTTAAGTGAGCAGGTATTAAGAAGCAGCATGTCTTGGCGGGTCATGTTTGGGAGGACGCATGACTTGACCTTCACCTCTCCCGAGCCCGTTGGAGAGTTTCAGAGATGAGACAGGATCGTAACTACCAATGATATCATGAAATTGGGGAGAAGGGAGGAGTAAAATTTCCCCAAAATAAATAAACTGTTAGAGTTTTAACTGTTGTCATAGGAGAAAACTGAGGATGGATCAACAACATTGTAGTTACTCCACAATACTAACCTAATTGACAGAGTGAAAAGAAGGAAGCCTGTACATAATAGAAATATTCCAAAGCGTCCTGTTTGCGTCCTGTTTGCAACAAGGCACTAAAGTAATACTGCAAATACGGAAAACACAACACATCACTGAGTACAACTCTTCATATTTTCAAGCATGGTGGTGGCTGCATCATGTTATGGGTATGAGTTTCTTTTAGGATAAAAAGAAAAGGAATAGAGCTAAGTAGAGTCAAAATCCTAGAGGAAACTTGGTTCAGTCTGCTTTCCACCTGACACTAGGAGACATTCACCTTTCAGAAAGACAGTTACCTAAAACACTGCCAAATATACACTGGAGTTGCTTGTCAGACAAAATTGAATGTTCCTGTGTGGCCTAGTTAGTTTTGGCTTGAAAATCTATGGCAAGACATGAAAATATCTGTCTGGCAATGATCAAAAACCACCTTTACAGAGCTTGAAGAATTTAAAAGAATAATGGGCAATATTCTACAATCTAGGTTTGCAAAGCTCTTAGAGACTTACCCAGAAAGACTCACAGCTGTAATCACTGCCAAAGGTGATTCTAACATGTATTGACTCAGGGGGTTGAATACTTATCTAATCAAGATATATAACTGTTTTATTTTCCATTGATAAAAAATAAAAATAAACAATTTTCTTCCACTTTGATATTGGAGTATATTGTGTAAGTTGTTGACAACAAAAAAATGACGATTAAATCCACTTTAATCCCACTTTCTAACACAATAAAATGAGGAAAAAGTCAAGGGGTGTGAATACTTTCTGAAGGCACTTTCTAATGTACAAATTGTGAAAAGAACATAGAATGTTTGTGTTGTACAATGTTAAAGAAATACTCCTAAATATAAATGCATTTGATAAAAGATTCTGACTGAAATTGAAAGAAGTGGAAAACAGAAAGTGATCCAGAAGGACAGAAAGGAAATGTTTCTTCCTCTTGAACTTATTGCAAAATGCAGGACTCGTCATTTTGAATTTCAATGAACTAATAATCATCTACTCATCAACCAGCAGCCAGGCGGCTGGGTCAGCATCATGAGCAGTGCTTTAATTCAAAGATGCTCACCGAGATACACAACAAACAATACAATAGGTTCATTAAAACAGATGTAATGGCAAAATGTAGATTTCCACCTAAATATACATACCCAAAAGTAACTGCTATTCATGTGTGATTACATGTCAAAACGTGGTATATTTGGAACGGGGACATCTGGGAGATTATGAGGAAATGATCAGAAGATAGGAGTTACATAGTTCAGAATACACAAGGTCAAGCACACACAAAATAACTTTTTTTTAAATGTATTTTGAAATAGTCTTTCATTGACAAGCTAGAAGTGATGCCTAGAGTTGGAAACACATCATTTGGCTTCCACAATATGTGAACAATATCAGGGAAAAAATGTGATTGATGTACACTGCTCAAAAAAATAAAGGGAACACTTAAACAACACAATGTAACTCCAAGTCAATCACACTTCTGTGAAATCAAACTGTCCACTTAGGAAGCAACACTGATTGACAATACATTTCACATGCTGTTGTGCAAATGGAATAGACAACAGGTGGAAATTATAGGCAATTAGCAAGACACCCCCAATAAAGGAGTGGTTCTGCAGGTGGGGACCACAGACTACTTCTCAGATCCTATGATTCCTGGCTGATGTTTTGGTCACTTTTGAATGCTGGCGGTGCTTTCACTCTAGTGGTAGCATGAGACGGAGTCTACAACCCACACAAGTGGCTCAGGTAGTGCAGCTCATCCAGGATGGCACATCAATGCGAGCTGTGGCAAGAAGGTTTGCTGTGTCTGTCAGCGTAGTGTCCAGAGCATGGAGGCGCTACCAGGAGACAGGCCAGTACATCAGGAGACGTGGAGGAGGCCGTAGGAGGGCAACAACCCAGCAGCAGGACCGCTACCTCCGCCTTTGTGCAAGGAGGAGCAGGAGAAGCACTGCCAGAGCCCTGCAAAATGACCTCCAGCAGGCCACGTGTCTGTGTCTACAGGCCATGTGTTTGCTCAAACGGTCAGAAACAGACTCCATGAGGGTGGTATGAGGGCCCGACGTCCACAGGTGGGGGTTGTGCTTACAGCCCAACACCATGCAGGACGTTTGGCATTTGCCAGAGAACACCAAGATTGGCAAATTCGCCACTGGCGCCCTGTGCTCTTCACAGATGAAAGCAGGTTCACACTGAGCACGTGACAGAGTCTGGAGACGCCGTGGAGAACGTTCTGCTGCCTGCAACATCCTCCAGCATGACCGGTTTGGCGGTGGGTCAGTCATGGTGTGGGGTGGCATTTCTTTGGGGGGCCGCACAGCCCTCCATGTGCTCGCCAGAGGTAGCCTGACTGCCATTAGGTACCGAGATGAGATCCTCAGACCCCTTGTGAGACCATATGCTGGTGCGGTTGGTCCTGGGTTCCTCCTAATGCAAGACAATGCTAGACCTCATGTGGCTGGAGTGTGTCAGCAGTTCCTGCAAGAGGAAGGCATTGATGCTATGGACTGGCCCGCCCGTTCCCCAGACCTGAATCCAATTGAGCACATCTGGGACACCATGTCTCGCTCCATCCACCAACGCCACGTTGCACCACAGACTGTCCAGGAGTTGGCGGATGCTTTAGCCCAGGTCTAGGAGGAGGTCCCTCAGGAGACCATCCACCACCTCATCAGGAGCATGCCCAGGTGTTGTAGGGAGGTCATACAGGCACGTGGAGGCCACACACACAACTGAGCCTCATTTTGACTTGTTTTAAGGACATTACATCAAAGTTGGATCAGCCTGTAGTGTGGTTTTCCACTTTAATTTTGAGTGTGACTCCAAATCCAGACCTCCATGTGTTGATAAATATGATTTCCATTGATTATCTTTGTGTGATTTTGTTGTCAGCACATTCAACTATGTAAAGAAAAAAGTATTTAATAAGATTATTTCTTTCATTCAGATCTAGGATGTGTTGTTTAAGTGTTCCCTTTATTTTTTTGAGCAGTATATATATGTGAACCCCTCCAAAGTGGCATGTGACTGTAAATTAGATAATTACAGTGCTATTACATATTTTCAATCCCTAAATGCTATTTGTTCTCATAAAAACACAATTTCTACCATATCAACCTCACTCAAACATTGTGGTGATGTTTTGGGGTATCCAGGGTACATTCAAGTGTCCTTTCAACCTCTCCAAAGTGTCCAAATGTGGTAATTGCACTGTTTTTGCACACTTGATGCGCCTAAAAGTTATTGTTCACTATAAAAGCTACATTTCTACAACACCAACCTCTCTCAAACATTGTGGTGTCGGGGGATACGGGATATCCAAGTGCGCAAAGATATAGTCACTCGGTCTACATTCGATGTTGCCATTAAGTCATACATCATCAGATAACATTGACAACAGGCTAGATTTGTTCTTACCAACCTAAGGATGAATTTAATATCCTCCGTGTAGCTATAGCTCAAACACAGACCAAATTGAAGCTTACCTTGTAAGTTTGCTGTTTGGTGAAAACGTTATGTAAAATAAAAATGTTGACTGTCAGGGCTGGTGGTCAATAACGGTAGGTCACAGGCAGAAAAATAAGACATCCTCGTGATCCGTGGAGTCCCGGCTTTTGGTGTGTCTATACGTATTTCGTGTTTATTTCGTTTATGCTTTACAACGCTAATCAGAATGTAGATGGCAGCCATCTTGAAATGAGGTCATCGGCTCGGCCTGACCGTATACATTTGTATGGTAGTAAGTCACACCAAAGAATTTAAGGCACAGATCAAAAGCCATGATACTCAGCTTTCCGCACACACCCTGCTTTTGTAGATATGGGCTACCGTTCTCATACCAGATTGAATTGAAATGTGAAAAATCAAATAGTGTCCCCAAATATGGGGATGTTACATTTAAGAGGTTTTAAGGTCAAGTAATTAAAATAAGTAAACAGGGCTAAGTGTCGTGTGCACACACACACACAAATAAACACACTCGCCTAATAAAAGTTTTGGGAGGTGTTTAAAGTGTGTGTGTGTGTGTGTGTGTGCGCGTGCATGTCTCAGGCAGAGGAGTCTACCTCCTCCTCTCTTGGCCCTGTAGAGGAGATTCATGGTTAATCAATTGGTGATTGTGTGCCACAATAGGAGGATAACTCATTAGCGCCGCAGACACACTTGTGGTCATTTGTCTTCTTTTCACTGATGAGGCCAGAGGGTGCTTTAAATTCCCCCTTGTTTCCTAGACAGATATGCCTGCTCAGCCCATCTAGTGTGGGTGTGGTGTGTGTGTCTGCGTCCGTGTGTGTGTGTGGACCACCTGCCTCTGCAGGTTCCCTGCTGATGTGCACCAGCTGTTCGTCTCTGCTTCTACAACTTTAGTACGGTGTTTCCCAACCCTGGTCCTCCAGCACCCCCAACATTACACATTTTTATTGTAACCCTGGACACGCTCACCTGATTCATCTCGTCAACTAATCATCAAGCCCTCAATGAGGTGTTTTTGTCCAGGGCTACAACAAACATGTGTAATGTTGGGGGTGCTGGAGGACCAGCGTTGGGAAACACTGACTTAGTAAGATACAAATGGTCTATGAATTAAATTGTTACTCTGGTTTAGGGGCTGACACATAATATGCTGGGTCCTGGACTAAAAACATGGAATAAGTCCAGGAAACCAGCTCTTCATGTGCAAATAGAAGGAAGACATGTCATCCACACCCCATTCTCAACCCTAAAACTTCCCCTACTGCATATTCCCTATACCCAATCACCAGTCACACTCTCTCAGGGTTAATGCATGTGATGTTAATGTACTTAATTCCAGACGCTAAACTAAATGATTTATACTTCATTAGTTAAAGAGGATGATGAACTGAACGGACTTTAACACCCATTAGCTATTCCACTACCGATTGAATAGGTTTAATAGGATGTGAACAAAGCAGTGGTTACCGGGTTCCTCTGATGGTGTCCCCTTTAACTGCAGATCATGTAAGAGAGGCTGTCCTGTGCTGACAGTCTGCTGCCGACGGCAACACGTTTCTACATTGCCCTGTCACAGTGAATATATGGAGGAGATGGGGACAGAGGAGAGGCAATAGACCAATACAGACACAACTACTGTAGTATGTAAAATATGTGCCTGCCGTGGAATGAATTCACATTGATATATGGACACGGTTGTTTTAATGTTTAATACCTCAGGGTTATGAAATATAGATAACCTATTTTACTTGAGGTGAACACCATGGTAGCAAAAAGACATCCTCTGGCTACGCTTTCCGGGAAGCGGTGTTGGAGTTGGATGTTTTACGTTTTATCTTCTAGTCGTAATGTATTTTTTTATTTACTGTCTGTATCAGTGAAGGCACAGGGATTTTAGATGCCTTACCTTTTAGTTATCAGCGTTCATGGTATGGCTGCTGCGCTAGTATCTTATTGCTTGTACTATGACTTCCCACACAGGACAGTTGGTAGACTTTATTAATCGATACTTGCTTTTTGCACACTACAGCATGCAGTCTTTCAACAGGCGTTGCTTCTGTGCGTTATTGGCAGTATGACTTTTTTGTCATACTGTGTACATTCATATTCAGATATTCACATCAACGTGGGAAGGTTGCCTTCTCAATTTCCTTCTTGTTCGACTGCATGAAGCAGCATGAAGCAGCATGAAGCAGCATGAAGCAGCATGAAGCAGAATTCATTTGTAGGAGCGGTGACTGAACACCCATAGATTTCACAATAAACCCCTGCTCAGTATATTGACAGAGAATTGGAACAGATAGATTATGCTGGGAGGCTTAGTTCAGAACGATCCCCAGTGGTGGTTGATCCTGTGGGAATAGTGGGAATGGAAATGGCCTCGCCTGTCTGGAAGAGATAGGCCACTGTATGTGTTCAAGAAACACTGTGGCTCTGCTGTGGCGATATGTGTTGTGACAACAACACTTTCAACAGTCACCTACAGTCCTGTGTGACGGGGTCAAGGGGAGATGTCCATGTGGTTGGGTTACTTCCTCATTATTCTGGGAAGTAGACTAAGGCCTTTATTTATAATAGGTTCTTTAATTAGAATAGTGGTTCCTGGTAGTTGTTGCTGTGAAAAGGGCTCCTCTGACAGGAGGTGCTGGGTTCAACCCTCCGGAACTTCACCAGTTGTCATCACAACTTCACTGGGACTTAAATACACGTCTGGCTATGTTTCTATATGTTGTTGTTGTTACAGTCTCTCTATCCTAGACAAGTACAGTCATGTCTATTGGACTTTCACGTAGCCTAAATCATGCATAGATATCCATGAGACATTTGCATCCTATGTGGTTCACCTTCCCCAAGTCCCTCTCCCCTCCTCCCCCCTCCTCTCCTCTTCCCCTCCCGTAATAGAGATGAATACATTGATTAGGACATAATTAGTTGATCATGGACTGGAGGGAGAGAAGGATGGATGGACTGAAGGGCATTCAGGCTCAACCAATGGAATCTCATGAATGCTAAATTGAGTTTTAGTAGTCTCATTCTGTTTCTAACACTGAAAAACTCCCTCAGGTACACAGCCGCGCACACGCACACTCCTGCACACACCACACACACCATTTTGATGTGTGTGATAGTCGATATTCATATTTAGTTTTTTACTGCCTGTACTGTAAGGTTGCAAAACCCCGTTGCCCGACCCAAGGACACCATGATAGGACGGTTAACTGGCTCGAGTAATGATAAAGCTGTCTGGCTAGCCAAACTATACAAAAAGCTGTGCTCATAATATGACATGTGTAAGGTCAAGGGAAGGAGTAGTAACAGTGTGGTTAGATTTCATAATCATCTCATCTCTGACAACTACCTGCCCTGTCATCATCTGTCATTCTTTGTGTGTGTTTAGTTTATTAGGATCCCCATTAGATACTGCACATGCAGCAGCTACTCTTCCTGGAGTCCACACAAAACATACAAATACATGACAAAGTACAGAACGGTTATAGACAAGAACAACGTAAGATATTACATTCAATTCAAATAAGAGTTATATATTGGAAACAAAGAGAAAAAGAAAAATACTATACACACTATTCATATCTACATTAAAGTAGATCTTGAGGACTTTGCTTTTTGCTGACCTTGCTTTTTGCCTGTATCACCTCTGGTGGCAGAGCATTCCATGATGACATGGCTCTATACAGAACTGAGCGACACATTAAATCTGTTTTTGGTTTGGGTATACTGAAGAAACCCGTAGTGGCCTGTCTGGTGGGGTATGGGTGTTTGTTTGAAGTGTATGCAAATAGATTATACAAGAGGTTAGGCATTTTCAACACACAAATGTTTCTTTAGAAGAGAAGTAGTCAATTTCTCCTCGACCATGAAAGACTATGATGCATGTTGTTGATGTTAGTTCTGTCTGTGCGGTTAAAGGCATGCTGCTCTGTTTTCAGCCAGCTGCAGCTTTGCTAGGTCTTTATTTACTGCACCTGACTATATTACCAGACAGTAATCAAGATGGGAAATGATCAGTCTGAATATCTTGTACAGTTGTTTCTTGTGTGTAAAACAAAGCAGACATGCCCTTCCTCATCTTCACAACAATATGTCAATATGGCTTGACCATGATAACTGACCATCCAATGTTACTCCTAGGAGGTCAGCTGCTTCAACTTTTTCAATGGTCACACCCTTTACCCATATCTCCAGTAGAGGTTTAGGTCTACGAGAACGCTTTGAACCAAATGCAATGCTTTTGGTTTTAGAGGTATTTCCGACCAGTTTATTGTTAATTACCCATTCTGACACTGACCTTAACTCATTGCTAAGACTCTCAGTGAACTTACTGGCTGTAGGTGCTGATGTGTAGAGTGCGCAATCATCAGCGTACATAGTAATTTTAGCTTCTTGTAAGACAAGTGGCAAATCATTTGTAAAAATAGAAAAGAGCAGCGGCCCAAGGCAACTGCCCTGATGGACACCGCACTGCACATATCTGATGTTAAACAAGCTTCCATTGAAGAATACTATGAGTTCTAATGGAACTGTGTGTGTGTGTGTGTGTGTGTGTGTGTGTGTGTGTGTGTGTGTGTGTGTGTGTGTGTGTGTGTGTGTGTGTGTGTGTGTGTGTGTGTGTGTGTGTGTGTGTGTGTGTGTGTGTTCCACTGTATGTGACACCTGCCCCACCTCTCCTCTCTCCTGTAGGTGTGATGAGTGTTGTCTGTGCTACCACTTTGGCTGTCTGGACCCTCCCCTGAAGAAGTCTCCCAAGCAGACAGGATACGGCTGGATATGCCAGGAGTGTGACACTTCCTCCTCCAAGGTGTGTGTGTGTGTGTGGGCACAGACTGGTGGTGATGACGTCTTCTTTTGGCTTATTCTGACGCCATCACATTATTGAAGCAGCAGTTAAACAGCTGAATATTAACCTACAACACATCTTACAAGAAAATCTATAGTTATATGAGAATTAAGGATGGATGGGAGAGAAGCATGTGTTTGAAGTGGTAAGAGACTAGCGTTGACAACAGCCACGGCTTCGCTTAAATTCCCCGATCTGCTTCCCGGGCTGTGGTGTCTCTGTGAGCGACAGGGTGACGTTAGTATGACATGACAGCTCCAGCAGCTGCAGCAGAAGCACGCGTCTATGTGTCTTTTTACCTTGAAACCCAACCTGACAGCGAGCCAAAATGGCCGCTACCATCACCAGTGTCCTCATAGCTGCTACATTGTCATACATTTTCATTTGAAATGTCCCTAACTGGAAATGGCAAGTCCCACCAGAAGAGCTTTTTATTATTTTCCTCTGTTTGCATTTGAAATAATGTTTTTCTTATTGAATTACAGTGTAATCAAGGGTAGCGTGCGGCAGCTTGTGAACCTAATTAAGTTGATAAATGTAAAGCACATTTGAATTTGTCTGGGAAAGGTCAGCCTGTCCTATTGGCTCTATGTGCGTGGAAAATGGGGGTTAATTGATGTTGCAGAAGGAGGAAGAGAAAAATAAAAGCCTGAGGCATACTGAAAACGCTGCATGCTGGGAATGATACGTTAAATTACAGGCAAAATGAAAAGGTTAAAGCTCAGTTAAAATGTTAGATAGCAGAGTTAGTGGAGGGTTAAAATGTTTGCGGACTGTAAATGTAAAATGTTAGATAGTTGACTGGAGACTTGTGGTTGTTGTAAAGCGTGTTGCTATAGCGCTGTTGGGAAGGGTTCATGAAGATGCATCGGTGTACATGATCAACAACTATCCTTGGATTTCTGCAGCAACAGATTGAACTCTCGTAGTTTCTGCCCAACATTAAAGTCCTGTATGTTTGCATATTTATATTGTTCTCATAGCTGTCTTGTTCAACCAGTGGCATGCTGGTTCACAAGAGATAATACACATTCATATAACCCAAATAATTTTTACTAAGCATAGATCGAGATGAAGCTTATTTCCATACATAGAGCTGAACACTGATAATAAACAGCTTTGTTGAGAACATTAGTCACTATAATATACTGCTCTGTGTCTACTGCTCTGTCTGTGTCTACTGCTCTGTCTGTGTCTACTGCTCTGCCTGTGTCTACTGCTCTGCCTGTGTCTACTGCTCTGTCTGTGTCTACTGCTCTGTCTGTGTCTACTGCTCTATCTGTGTCTACTGCTCTGCCTGTGTCTACTGCTCTGCCTGTGTCTACTGCTCTGTCTGTGTCTACTGCTCTGTCTGTGTCTACTGCTCTGTCTGTGTCTACTGTTCTGTGTCTACTGCTCTGTCTGTGTCTACTGCTCTGCCTGTGTCTACTGCTCTGTGTCTGCTGCTCTGTCTGTGTCTACTGCTCTGCCTGTGTCTACTGCTCTGCCTGTGTCTACTGCTCTGTCTGTGTCTACTGCTCTGTGTCTGCTGCTCTGTCTGTGTCTACTGCTCTGCCTGTGTCTACTGCTCTGCCTGTGTCTACTGCTCTGCCTGTGTCTACTGCTCTGCCTGTGTCTACTGCTCTGTCTGTGTCTACTGCTCTGCCTGTGTCTACTGCTCTGTGTCTACTGCTCTGTGTCTACTGCTCTGCCTGTGTCTACTGCTCTGCCTGTGTCGACTGCTCTGCCTGTGTCGACTGCTCTGCCTGTGTCTACTGCTCTGCCTGTGTCTACAGCTCTGTCTGTGTCTACTGCTCTGTCTGTGTCTACTGCTTTGTGTCTACTGCTCTGTGTAAATAGTATTATTGAAAGGGGAGAAGACAGGCTCCTGCTGTTAGTGTGTGTGGAGTGTGTTGATCTGAACAGAGGCTGTGGGAGGACACACACTCACTGGAAGAAGCACACAAACACACACAAACACACACACACACACAAACACACACAATGGAAAGGAGATTTTCAAGGTTGGTAGGTGGGAGAGAAGGTAATGGAAAGGGAAGGGGGGGCACACAGGGATTAAACAAGTCTCTTATTAAAAGTGCTGCTGTTGGCAGCCTGCTGAGAGAGAGAGAGAGAGCAGAGAGTCCCCCAGAGACCCCCAGGACCAAACCCAATCCTCTTTAATCACCCCCGTGCAACACACACTGGAACAAACACAAACACATACACAACCAGGCAAACACACACTAGAATACTTGGCCTGCACACACTCAGAATCTCTTACATGAACATACTGTCACACACAGACACATCCATTTGATATAGACACACACACACACACACAGCGTGCACACACACACACACACACACACACACACACACACACACACACACACACACACACATCCATCTGATATAGACACACAGCGCACACACACACATACACACTTGCCCTCTCTCTCGTTACACACACTTCTAAAATCGTTTCATCCCCTCGGAGTATCTTGTCCCTGTGAAGATGCTCCCCTCTTTCCTCATCCTTCCCTCCCTCCCACCTCTCTCTACATCACTGTGTAAACCTGCCCCAAGGCAGACAACAGCAGGGTTGAGTTAGTAGAGGGGACTTTTACTCTGCTCCTCTTCAGCAGACAGTAGTGGAGTTAGTAGAGGAGACTTTTACTCTGCTCCTCTTCAGCAGACAGTAGTGGAGTTAGTAGAGGGGACTTTTACTCTGCTCCTCTTCAGCAGACAGTAGTGGAGATAGTAGAGGGGACTTTTACTCTGCTCCTCTTCAGCAGACAGTAGTGGAGATAGTAGAGGGGACTTTTACTCTGCTCCTCTTCAGCAGACAGTAGTGGAGTTAGTAGAGGGGACTTTTACTCTGCTCCTCTTCAGCAGACAGTAGTGGAGATAGTAGAGGGGACTTTTACTCTGCTCCTCTTCAGCAGACAGTAGTGGAGTTAGTAGAGGGGACTTTTACTCTGCTCCTCTTCAGCAGACAGTAGTGGAGTTAGTAGAGGGGACTTTTACTCTGCTCCTCTTCAGCAGACAGTAGTGGAGTTAGTAGAGGGGACTTTTACTCTGCTCCTCTTCAGCAGACAGTAGTGGAGTTAGTAGAGGGGACTTTTACTCTGCTCCTCTTCAGCAGACAGTAGTGGAGTTAGTAGAGGGGACTTTTACTCTGCTCCTCTTCAGCAGACAGTAGTGGAGTTAGTAGAGGGGACTTTTACTCTGCTCCTCTTCAGCAGACAGTAGTGGAGTTAGTAGAGGGGACTTTTACTCTGCTCCTCTTCAGCAGACAGTAGTGGAGTTAGTAGAGGGGACTTTTACTCTGCTCCTCTTCAGCAGACAGTAGTGGAGTTAGTAGAGGGGACTTTTACTCTGCTCCTCTTCAGCAGACAGTAGTGGAGTTAGTAGAGGGGACTTTTACTCTGCTCCTCTTCAGCAGACAGTAGTCGAGTTAGTAGAGGGGACTTTTACTCTGCTCCTCTTCAGCAGACAGTAGTGGAGTTAGTAGAGGGGACTTTTACTCTGCTCCTCTTCAGCAGACAGTAGTGGAGATAGTAGAGGGGACTTTTACTCTGCTCCTCTTCAGCAGACAGTAGTGGAGTTAGTAGAGGGGACTTTTACTCTGCTCCTCTTCAGCAGACAGTAGTGGAGTTAGTAGAGGGGACTTTTACTCTGCTCCTCTTCAGCAGACAGTAGTGGAGTTAGTAGAGGGGACTTTTACTCTGCTCCTCTTCAGCAGACAGTAGTGGAGTTAGTAGAGGGGACTTTTACTCTGCTCCTCTTCAGCAGACAGTAGTGGAGTTAGTAGAGGGGACTTTTACTCTGCTCCTCTTCAGCAGACAGTAGTGGAGTTAGTAGAGGGGACTTTTACTCTGCTCCTCTTCAGCAGACAGTAGTGGAGTTAGTAGAGGGGACTTTTTCTCTGCTCCTCTTCAGCAGACAGTAGTGGAGTTAGTGTTTGTCAAAACACTCCCAATCATTACGTACATTCAGCTTGTTTGTGCGAATACCACAATTTCCTATTTTTGATAAATGGTAGACAAACGGTTCGAAAAGCTTCCACTGTGTTTTAAGGTATTACATCAGTAATAGGTGGAAGTGAGTGTTGGAGATAATTTCCTCGACTTTGCACTCTGGGAGATGAGAGCCGTATTTAAGGAAAGTTCTTCTATAATATGGAGCTTGTAAATGCCAAGCCGTTGCTGCCTGCTGCGAAATCGCTTGTGCCTGTGGGATAGCAATGTTGCTTTAAATGCCAACTTTAAGTGCAACTGAATCGTACCTGACCGAACGTCTCAACAGTGATTTACCTGTGAGAGGAGAGGAACTAGTGGGTGTGGGTGGGTGGGTGGGTCACACAGAGCTGTGGCAGCCTGTTGGTCTGACCGTGGGGGTGGAAGACGTAGCTTGAGCTAGATGAACAGAACGTGCTGCAAAGTGGAAGAGGATTTGTATCCGTCCCAGCCCTGGCTGACTGGTAGCTGAATGGAAGGAACTTAGTTAAGGAAGAAAGAATGGAACAGAAGGAAAGATAGTTGGTAGGTAGGTTGGGAGCGAGGACACAGGTGCCAGCAAGTGTCAATTGGATGTAAGTTGAGGTAACACAATATTAAACTTGTTTAAGCTTGAAATAGTCAATGAACTTATTTGTTTTGCACAAATATTTGTGTTACAGTGCAGTGTGCCCTGTTCATGTCTTCACTGTCCTTTGAATAAAGCACACAGATATGCCTGTGAACCGTTTGTCTGATCCAAACATTGGGTTGAAGTAGTACAGTAGCTGGATTTCACTTGATGATGAGTTTGGTCCATGATGTTGTGGACCCCACATTTAGTCACCCTCTCTACCTTCCATCCATCCATCCTCCCTCTGTGTATCAGAGTGTTTCTCTCTCTCTCTAAAGGTCACAGTAAATACGATTCTGCCTCGGAGCTCTTGATTAATACTGAAATCTCTCTCCAAGGATGATTTGTCTGTTTCTATTATAAGATGGTATGCATTATGAATCGTCTTTCCCCGCGTCGCCATCGCTTTACGGTTGTATGTAGGAATGCAGTCGTTGGTGTCAGCAGTCGCACACGTGTGTGTGTGTGTGTGTGTGTGTGTGTGTGTGTGTGTGTGTGTGTGTGTGTGTGTGTGCGAGCAGGGTAATAAAAGGACAGGGTAATAAAAGTCTTTATTAGACAGCCAGGAGTTCATTAAAGAGGCTCTGTTTCTCCCTGCCTGCCTGGCTTAGATAAACCTGTGGCCTGACCAAGGCCACATCCCTGCCTCCCCCGTCACTCCAGGTCCTGGCCCAATAGATCCCAGTAATAAACTGACAGTCTTACCGTAACATACAGATGGCCTTTAATTCCAGAGCCCGTTACTCGGCAGCCGCGGTGCCGAGAGGGGCTTGTTTAAAGCTTTATTTCCACCCTGCATCGTGGCCGCATCTCTACCGGCCTGCCTGCCTGCTCTCTATCTAGACGCCTCTGTAATGTATTGGGCCTGGAGATGTGGAGAGGAGAGGGGGTTGAGGGCTTTGAAATGCCAGCAGCTTCAAGTTGCCCAGGCAGCAGTTAAAGCATTTGAAACGCTCTGCAGCGGATGGACGGAGGGTTAGTGTGTGGGCAGAGCTTCTTTAGATACACTTGGGACTTTTCTTGTCATCAAAAGACTTCTAACTGTCCATGAAAGAGTGATGATTTTGTTTTGTTTTTTTACCAAGAAATGACCAAGTTCAAAATGGCATTTCTTTGTAGCGTGACCTTGAAGTTCAACACTTGTGTGTTTAAAGTAGTCAACGTTGGTGGTTTTGTGTGCGTGCGTTACTGTGTTTGTGTTTCATGTGATGGTATGAGCCGTTAATGAGTCAGACCTACTCTAGTGTTTTGTCCTTGTTAACTGGGGTTTACAGTTAAAGCGCTTTTTGATTCAGTTTCTCAGGAATTCTAAATGGCGCCCTATTCTCTATGTGGGCCCTGGTCGAACAGATTCATCTGTAGAGAATAGGGTACCATTTGGGATGCACACTAAGTGTTTTGTAATTGTTTATAGGGTTGCAGTTAATGTGCGTTTGGATGTTGTTTTGATGTCCTACCCGATTCGGGGGACGATTACCTTTTACACGCAGCGCCATCAATCAGGAGGCTTTGCGCTTGACCTGTGAAGGTAGCTAATTAAGTTAGCCTAATTAACTTAATGACTTGTCACACTCCACTGGCTTTACTAGAGGAGAGGAAATTGAAAGAAAAATAGGAATCATTACTCATCGGATGGAATGACATTTATAACGCTCACGTCTGATATGAGAGATTGGGGAGACAGTGTTTCACCAACTAACATCAGATCAGGTTTTAGCTCCGAAAAATAAAAACATTTCAGTTAGTATTGTACTGATTTTTCTATTGACAATCCTTTCCCACTCAGTTTGAATTTCAACCTGTTAGTTTGGTCCAGCACAGTTTAAAGCAAGAAGCCCTGTACTACTGCGTGATCCCTACACTATTCAATATTCCCTCCATAAGGACACCTGCATGCCTTAAAGACTGACCAGATCAATAACAAGCAACTCGTTCTCAATCCAACCAAAGCATGATGAACTCATAAACGGATGTTGTATTTCACATGCGGCCCAAGTTTAACCACAGTTTAGTGTGATTTAAAGGCTAGAGGGGACGGCTGAACTCGACCGTGGGGACTGCCGTAACAGCGGTCCGCAGCCCAGGGTGGCCGAGTAGGCTGGGAGAGAGGCTGAACTGAAGACGGAGGGAAAATCAATGACCAGACGTCACCTCCATCACTTTAACTAAGCCGCCACGGGCCCCCGGCTGCCCCTCTCAGTGGCCAATTTGCAGAAAGTAAACAGCATTGTGTGATCTGTGATTGCTGCTCTGCTGGGGTCCCCTGTGACCACCGCCATAGGAGCATTACTCAGGAGCCAAGTTTAATAACCCTGTTACATGGTGGCCACTTCACTACTGGGACCCCTACAGTACAATACCTGCTGTATGGCCATGAATTAATAGACTCTCAGACTGGAGCAGACCATGAAGATGTGATGAAAATGGGACTACGCCACCACTCCCTGAAATGTGCTGAGGCGGCATATTAACCCTGTTACATGGTGGCAACTCAGGACCAGCTCCACTACATACTGGATGCATACTCAGCTCCCAGGACCAGCTCCACTAAATACTAGATGTACAGTGGGGGGGAAAGTATTTGATCCCCTGCTGATTTTGTACATTTGCCCACTGACAAAGAAATGATCAGTATATAACTTTAATGGTAGGTTTATTTGAACAGTGAGAGACAGAATAACAACAAAAATATCCAGAAAAACGCATGTCAGAAATGTTATAAATTGATTTGCATTTTAATGAGGGAAATAAGTATTTGACCCTCTCTCAATCAGAAAGATTTCTGGCTCCCAGGTGTCTTTTATACAGGTAACGAGCTGAGATTAGGAGCACACTCTTAAAGGGAGTGTGTAAAAAAGACACCTGTCCACAGAAGCAATCAATCAGATTCCAAACTCTCCACCATGGCCAAGACCAAAGAGCTCTCCAAGGATGTCAGGGACAACATTGTAGACCTACACAAGGCTGGAATGGGTTACAAGACCACTGCCAAGCAGCTTGGTGAGAAGGTGACAACATTTGGTGCGATTATTCGCAAATGGAAGAAACACAAAAGAACTGTCAATCTCCCTCGACCTGGGGCTCCATGCAAGATCTCACCTCGTGGAGTTGCAATGATCATGAGAACGGTGAGGAATCAGCCCAGAACTACACGGGAGGATCTTGTCAATGATCTCAAGGCAGCTGGGACCATAGTCACCAAGAAAACAATTGGTAACACACTACGCCGTGAAGGACTGAAATCCTGCAGCGCCCGCAAGGTCCCCCTGCTCAAGAATACATATACATGCCCATCTGAAGTTTGCCAATGAACATCTGAATGACTCAGAGGACAACTGGTGAAAGTGTTGTGGTCAGATGAGACCAAAATGGAGCTCTTTGACATCAACTCAACTCGTCGTGTTTGGAGGAGGAGGAATGTTGCCTATGACCCTAAGAACACCATCTCCACCGTCAAACATGGAGGTGGAAACATTATGCTTTGGGGGTGTTTTTCTGCTAAGGGGACATGACAACTTCACCGCATCAAAGGGACGATGGACGGGGCCATGTACCGTTAAATCTTGGGTGAGAACCTCCTTCCCTCAGCCAGGGCATTGAAAATGGGTCGTGGATGGGTATTCCAGCACGACAATGACCCAAAACACATGGCCATGGCAACAAAGGAGTGGCTCAAGAAGAAGCACATTAAGGTCCTGGAGTGGCCTAGCCAGTCTCCAGACCTTAATCCCATAGACAATCTGTGGAGGGAGCTGAAGGTTCGAGTTGCCAAACGTCAGCCTCGAAACCTTAATTACTTAGAGAAGATCTGCAAAGAGGAGTGGGACAAAATCCCTCCTGAGATGTGTGCAAACCTGGTGGCCAACTACAAGAAACGTCTGACCTCTGTGATTGCCAACAAGGGTTTTGCCACCAAGTACTAAGTCATGTTTTGCAGAGGGGTCAAATACTTTTTTCCCTCATTAAAATGCAAATCATTTTTTTACATTTTTGACATGCGATTTTCTGGATTTGTTTGTTGTTATTCTGTCTCTCACTGTTCAAATAAACCTACTATTAAAATTATAGACTGATCATTTCTTTGTCAGTGGGAAAACGTACAAAATCAGCAGGGGATCAAATACTTTTTTCCCCCACTGTATACTCAGCTCCCAGGACCAGCTCCACTACATACTGGATGTATACTCAGCTCCCAGGACCACCTCCACTACATACTGGATGTATACTCAGCTCCCAGGACCCCCTCCATTACATACTGGATGTATAATCAGCTCCCAGGACCACCTCCATTACATACTGGATGTATACTCAGCTCCCAGGACCCCCTCCATTACATACTGGATGTATACTCAGCTCCCAGGACCCCCTCCATTACATACTGGATGTATACTCAGCTCCCAGGACCCCCTCCATTACATACTGGATGTATACTCAGCTCCCAGGACCCCCTCCATTACATACTGGATGTATACTCAGCTCCCAGGACCGCCTCCACTACATACTGGATGTATACTCAGCTCCCAGGACCAGCTTCACTACATACTGGATGTATACTCAGCTCCCAGGACCCCCTCCATTACATACTGGATGTATACTCAGCTCCCAGGACCGCCTCCACTACATACTGGATGTATACTCAGCTCCCAGGACCCCCTCCATTACATACTGGATGTATACTCAGCTCCCAGGACCCCCTCCACTACATACTGGATGTATACTCACCTCCCAGGACCCCCTCCATTACATACTGGATGTATACTCAGCTCCCAGGACCAGCTCCACTACATACTGGATGTATACTCAGCTCCCAGGACCAGCTCCACTACATACTGGATGTATACTCAGCTCCCAGGACCCCCTCCACTACATACTGGATGTATACTCAGCTCCCAGGACCCCCTCCACTACATACTGGATGTATACTCAGCTCCCAGGACCAGCTCCACTACATACTGGATGTATACTCAGCTTCCAGGACCAGCTCCACTACATACTGGATGTATACTCAGCTCCCAGGACCAGCTCCACTACATACTGGATGTATACTCAGCTTCCAGGACCAGCTCCACTACATACTGGATGTATACTCAGCTCCCAGGACCACCTCCACTACATACTGGATGTATACTCAGCTCCCAGGACCACCTCCACTACATACTGGATGTATACTCAGCTCGCAGGACCAGCTCCACTACATACTGGATGCATACTCTATGAAGACTGTGGGAGCAGCAGACACAAAAACGCAAAAGATTGCACATGCCACCACTCTCTGAGACCTGCTGATACAGCTTATAACCTCTTTGCGATGCCGTTTTGTTGTTAGTGAAAGTAAAGCAATGGTCTTAGGTGAGTTCAGCTGATCTTTTGATAATGCCCTTTTTCAAATGTGGCCAGATTTATATGCAAGTGAAAATCCCAAACATTTTGTGGCTACAACATCTATGACCAAGCTACGCAAAGGTAGCTTGGTCATAGGTAGCTGCGCCCATACATAGGTAGCTGCGCCCATACACCAGTGTATGGGCGCAGCATCTTGCATGTGGCTGAGTAAATATAGGCCTATACAATACATTAAAAAGGCAAAGTGTGAGGGCCTCCCGAGTGGCGCAGCTGAGGAGGTGCACAATTGGCTGGGTTGTCCTTGTCCCATCGCGCTCTAGCGACTGTGGTGGGCCGGGCGCAGTGCACGCTGACACGGTCGCCAGATGTACAGTGTTTCCTCTGACACATTGGTGCGGCTGACCTCCGGGTTAAGCGATCAGTGTGTCAAGAAGCAGTGTGGCGGGGTCATGTTTCGGAGGACGCACGGCTCTCGACCTTCGCCTCTCCCGAGTCCGTACGAGAGTTGCAGCTACCAATTGGATATCACGAAATTGGGGAGAAAAGGGGTTAAAAACTAAAATAAAAGACAAAGTGTGGAGGAATTAGTTTGGAGTAAAAGTTATGTCAACCCTCCAGATGACAGGAAGACTGCAGGAGAATAGCTAGAGTCTCTCCCTACTTCTCACCCTCCCTTCCTCCCAGCATCTCTCTCTCTCCCTCTGTCTCTCTATCTCTCTCTCCCCATTCTCTCTCGTACTCTCCTTCTCTCCCTCGCTTCCTCCAAGCATCTCGCGCTCTCCTTCTCTCCCTTCCTTCCTCCCAGCATCTCTCTCTCCCAAGTATCTCTCTCTGTCTCTCTGTCTCTCCATCTCTCTCTCCCCATTCTCTCTCGCACTCTCCTTCTCTCCCTCGCTTCCTCCAAGCAACTCGCACTCTCCTTCTCTCCCTCCCTTCCTCCCAGCATCTCTCTCTCCCAAGTATCTCTCTCTGTCTCTGTCTCTCCATCTCTCTCTCCCCCTTCTCTCTCGCACTCTCCTTCTCTCCATCGCTTCCTCCAAGCATCTCACGCTCTCCTTCTCTCCCTCCCTTCCTCCCAGCATCTCTCTCTCCCAAGTATCTCTCTCTGTCTCTCTGTCTCTCCATCTCTCTCTCCCCCTTCTCTCTCGCACTCTCCTTCTCTCCCTCGCTTCCTCCAAGCATCTCGCACTCTCCTTCTCTCCCTCCCTTCCTCCCAGCATCTCTCTCTCCCAAGTATCTCTCTCTGTCTCTCTGTCTCTCCATCTCTCTCTCCCCCTTCTCTCTCGCACTCTCCTTCTCTCCCTCGCTTCCTCCAAGCATCTCGCACTCTCCTTCTCTCCCTCCCTTCCTCCAAGCATCTGTAACTTCCCAGACAGACAATACATTATTAATAGAGATACCTTATCAGCAACCCAAAGGTGACATTGAGTATGTAGGGAGTTTTCTCCCTATGTACACACACCTGGCTGCAGCTAATTGAGATGTTGATGCAACTAAGGTCCATTGGCCCGATCTAACTGGGCCTCTTGTATATTTCATTACATTTCTTGAAATTACTTTGAGCTTGATGGCTGTTTGTCCAACGTGGTTTAGATTGAATCGTTTTAAAAGGGGAGGGGGTCTACCTTGGGTGGAGGAGTGTGTCTCATTGATGCCATAAATCACACTAATGGGGATCAGGGGAGAGAGAGAAAGGGCCTCCTGTATACTATATCTCCCTCTTTATAAAAGTCTGTATTGTACTTTCATGTCCATAATATAATAGTCTAGAGAGAGAGAGAGAGAGAGAGAGACTGTACTCTCATGTCCATAATATAATAGTCTAGAGAGAGACTGTACTCTCCTGTCCATAATATAATAGTCTAAAGAGAGAGAGAGAGACTGTACTCTCCTGTCCATAATATAATAGTCTAGAGAGAGACTGTACTCTCCTGTCCATAATATAATAGTCTAGAGAGAGAGAGAGAGAGAGAGAGACTGTACTCTCCTGTCCATAATATAATAGTCTAGAGAGAGCGAGAGAGAGAGAAAGAGAGACTGTACTCTCATGTCCATAATATAATAGTCTAGAGAGAGAGAGAGAGAGAGACCGTAATCTCCTGTCCATAATATAATAATCTAGAGAGAGACTGTACTCTCCTGTCCATAATATAATAGTCTAGAGAGAGAGAGAGAGAGAGAGAGAGAGAGAGAGAGAGAGAGACTGTACTCTCCTGTCCATAATATAATAATCTAGAGAGAGACTGTACTCTCCTGTCCATAATATAATAATCTAGAGAGAGACTGTACTCTCCTGTCCATAATATAATAGTCTAGAGAGAGAGAGAGAGAGAGACTGTACTCTCCTGTCCATAATATAATAATCTAGAGAGAGAGAGAGACTGTACTCTCCTGTCCATAATATAATAATCTAGAGAGAGACTGTACTCTCCTGTCCATAATATAATAGTCTAGAGAGAGAGAGAGAGAGAGACTGTACTCTCCTGTCCATAATATAATAATCTAGAGAGAGACTGTACTCTCCTGTCCATAATATAATAATCTAGAGAGAGACTGTACTCTCCTGTCCATAATATAATAGTCTAGAGAGAGAGAGAGAGAGAGACTGTACTCTCCTGTCCATAATATAATAATCTAGAGAGAGACTGTACTCTCCTGTCCATAATATAATAGTCTAGAGAGAGACTGTACTCTCCTGTCCATAATATAATAATCTAGAGAGAGACTGTACTCTCCTGTCCATAATCTAATAATCTAGAGAGAGACTGTACTCTCCTGTCCATAATATAATAGTCTAGAGAGAGACTGTACTCTCCTGTCCATAATATAATAATCTAGAGAGAGACTGTACTATCCTGTCCATAATATAATAGTCTAGAGAGAGAGAGACTGTACTCTCATGTCCATAATATAATAGTCTAAAGAGAGAGAGAGAGACTGTACTCTCCTGTCCATAATATAATAGTCTAGTGAGAGACTGTACTCTCCTGTCCATAATATAATAATCTAGAGAGAGAGAGAGAGAGAGAGAGAGAGAGAGAGACTGTACTCTCCTGTCCATAATATAATAGTCTAGAGAGAGAGAGAGAGAGAGACTGTACTCTCCTGTCCATAATATAATAATCTAGAGAGAGACTGTACTCTCCTGTCCATAATATAATAGTCTAGAGAGAGAGAGAGAGAGAGACTGTACTCTCCTGTCCATAATATAATAGTCTAGAGAGAGACTGTACTCTCCTGTCCATAATATAATAATCTAGAGAGAGAGAGAGAGAGAAAGAGAGAGACTGTACTCTCCTGTCCATAATATAATAGTCTAGAGAGAGAGAGAGAGAGAGACTGTACTCTCCTGTCCATAATATAATAATCTAGAGAGAGACTGTACTCTCCTGTCCATAATATAATAGTCTAGAGAGAGAGAGAGAGAGAGACTGTACTCTCCTGTCCATAATATAATAATCTAGAGAGAGACTGTACTCTCCTGTCCATAATATAATAGTCTAGAGAGAGAGAGAGAGACTGTACTCTCATGTCCATAATATAATAGTCTAAAGAGAGAGAGAGAGACTGTACTCTCCTGTCCATAATATAATAGTCTAGCGAGAGACTGTACTCTCCTGTCCATAATATAATAGTCTAGAGAGAGACTGTACTCTCCTGTCCATAATATAATAGTCTAGAGAGAGACTGTACTCTCCTGTCCATAATATAATAGTCTAAAGAGAGAGAGAGAGAGACTGTACTCTCATGTCCATAATATAATAGTCTAGAGAGAGAGAGAGACTGTACTCTCCTGTCCATAATATAATAGTCTAGAGAGAGAGAGAGACTGTACTCTCCTGTCCATAATATAATAGTCAGAGAGAGAGACTGTACTCTCCTGTCCATAATATAATAGTCTAGAGAGAGACTGTACTCTCCTGTCCATAATATAATAGTCTAGCGAGAGACTGTACTCTCCTGTCCATAATATAATAGTCTAGAGAGAGAGAGAGAGACTGTACTCTCATGTCCATAATATAATAGTCTAGAGAGAGACTGTACTCTCCTGTCCATAATATAATAGTTTAGAGAGAGACTGTACTCTCCTGTCCATAATATAATAGTCTAAAGAGAGAGAGAGAGACTGTACTCTCCTGTCCATAATATAATAGTCTAGAGAGAGACTGTACTCTCCTGTCCATAATATAATAGTCTAAAGAGAGACTGTACTCTCCTGTCCATAATATAATAGTTTAGAGAGAGACTGTACTCTCCTGTCCATAATATAATAGTCTAAAGAGAGACTGTACTCTCCTGTCCATAATATAATAGTTTAGAGAGAGACTGTACTCTCCTGTCCATAATATAATAGTCTAGAGAGAGACTGTACTCTCCTGTCCATAATATAATAGTCTAGAGAGAGAGAGAGAGACTGTACTCTCCTGTCCATAATATAATAGTCTAGAGAGAGAGAGAGAGACTGTACTCTCCTGTCCATAATATAATAGTCTAGAGAGAGAGACTGTACTCTCATGTCCATAATATTATGGTCTTGAGAGTTAGTTCATAGACTATACCTTCCTGGAACCTTGATGAGCACCAGTCTTCCACCACATGAGGGGAATCATTATGATGAGCACCAGTCTTCCACCACATGAGGGGAATCATTATGATGAGCACCAGTCTTCCACCACATGAGGGGAATCATTATGATGAGCACCAGTCTTCCACCACATGAGGGGAATCATTATGATGAGCACCAGTCTTCCACCACATGAGGGGAATCATTATAATGAGCACCGAGACGTAGCCTATAAGGAAAGGACACCCCAACTAGACCAACAGGCCCCGCTTCAATTGGGCAGGAATTACTCTGTACTGTATCTTCCTGTAGTTAGATGACCAGTCTACAGTACAGTACCTCTCTAGTGTCCTGTAGTTAGATGACCAGTCCACAGTACAGTACCTCTCTAGTGTCCTGTAGTTAGATGACCAGTCCACAGTACAGTACCTCTCTCTAGTGTAGTGTCCTATAGTTAGATGACCAGTCCACAGTACAGTACCTCTCTAGTGTCCTGTAGTTAGATGACCAGTCAACAGTACAGTACCTCTCTAGTGTCCTGTAGTTAGATGACCAGTCAACAGTACAGTACCTCTCTAGTGTCCTGTAGTTAGATGACCAGTCCACAGTACAGTACCTCTCTCTAGTGTAGTGTCCTGTAGTTAGATGACCAGTCCACAGTACAGTACCTCTCTAGTGTCCTGTAGTTAGATGACCAGTCCACAGTACAGTACCTCTCTCTAGTGTAGTGTCCTGTAGTTAGATGACCAGTCAACAGTACAGTACATCTTTAGTGTCCTGTAGTTAGATGACCAGTCAACAGTACAGTACCTCTCTCTAGTGTAGTGTCCTGTAGTTAGATGACCAGTCCACAGTACAGTACCTCTCTAGTGTAGTTAGATGACCAGTCAACAGTATAGTACCTCTCTAGTGTCCTGTAGTTAGATGACCAGTCCACAGTACAGTACCTCTCTCTAGTGTATCTTCCTGTAGTTAGATGACCAGTCAACAGTACAGTACCTCTCTAGTGTAGTTAGATGACCAGTCCACAGTACAGTACCTCTCTCTAGTGTAGTGTCCTGTAGTTAGATGACCAGTCCACAGTACAGTACCTCTCTCTAGTGTCCTGTAGTTAGATGACCAGTCAACAGTACAGTACCTCTCTAGTGTCCTGTAGTTAGATGACCAGTCAAATCAAATCAAATTTATTTATATAGCCCTTCGTACATCAGCTGAAATCTCAAAGTGCTGTACAGAAACCCAGCCTGAAACCCCAAACAGCAAGCAATGCATGTGTAGAAGCACGGTGGCTAGGAAAAACTCCCTAGGAAAAACTCCCTAGAAAGGCCAAAAACCTAGGAAGAAACCTAGAGAGGAACCAGGCTATGAGGGGTGGCCAGTCCTCTTCTGGCTGTGCCGGGTGGATATTATAACAGAACATGGTCAAGATGTAAAAATGTTCATAAATGACCAGCATGGTCAAATAATAATAATCATAGTAGTTGTCGAGGGTGCAACAAGCACGTCCGGTGAACAGGTCAGGGTTCCATAGCCGCAGGCAGAACAGTTGAAACTGGAGCAGCAGCATGGCCAGGTGGACTGGGGACAGCAAGGAGTCATCATGTCAGGTAGTCCTGAGGCATGGTCCTAGGGCTCAGGTCCTCCGAGAGAAAGAAAGAAAGAGAGAAAGAGAGAATTAGAGAGAGCATATTTAAATTCACACAAGACACCAGATAAGACAAGATAAATACTCCAGATGTAACAGACTGACCCTAGACCCCGAAACATAAACTACTGCAGCATAAATACTGGAGGCTGAGACAGGAGGGATCAGAAGACACTGTGGCCCCATCCGATGATACCCCCGGACAGGGCCAAACAGGCAGGATATAACCCCACCCACTTTGCCAAAGCACAGCACCCACACCACTAGAGGGATGTCTACAACCACCAACTTACCGTCCTAAGACAAGGCCGAGTATAACCCACAAAGATCTCCGCCATGGCACAACCCAAGGGGGGGGGGCGCCAACCCAGACAGGAAGACCACGTCAGTGACTCAACCCACTCAAGTGACGCACCCCTCCCATGGACGGCATGGAAGAACACCAGTAAGCCAGTGACTCAGCCCCTGTAATAGGGTTAGAGGCAGAGAATCCCAGTGGAAAGAGGGGAACCGGCAAGGCAGAGACAGCAAGGGCGGTTCGTTGCTCCAGCCTTTCCATTCACCTTCACACTCCTGGGCCAGACTATACTTAATCATAGGACCTACTGAAGAGATGAGTCTTCAGTAAAGACTGTAAGTCAACAGTACAGTACATCTTTAGTGTAGTGTCCTGTAGTTAGATGACCAGTCCACAGTACAGTACCTCTTTAGTGTAGTGTCCTGTAGTTAGATGACCAGTCAGAAGTACAGTACCTCTAGTGTCCTGTAGTTAGATGACCAGTCAACAGTACAGTACCTCTCTCGTGTCCTGTAGTTAGATGACCAGTCAACAGTACAGTACCTCTCTAGTGTCCTGTAGTTAGATGACCAGTCAGAAGTACAGTACCTCTAGTGTCCTGTAGTTAGATGACCAGTCAACAGTACAGTACCTCTCTCGTGTCCTGTAGTTAGATGACCAGTCAACAGTACAGTACCTCTCTAGTGTAGTTAGAACCAGTCAACAGTACAGTACCTCTCTCTAGTGTAGTTAGATGATCAGTCAACAGTACAGTACCTCTCTCTAGTGTAGTTAGATCACCAGTCAACAGTACAGTACCTCTTTAGTGTAGTTAGAACCAGTCAACAGTACAGTACCTCTTTAGTGTAGAGTCCTGTAGTTTAATCACCATATACTACCTCTCTAGGGGTATTTCCCAGTAATGAATTATTCCTCCTAAAGTGTGCACTCGTTCACTACTTGTGCCACTCATTTTCTGTCAAATCCGTGGAGGAAAGTGAACAAGTGCACAAGAGAAAGAAGAGATTATTGGAATGCATCTTAGTGCTCTTTCCAGTCCTTGGTAGCCACATTCAGCAGTCAACAATCGCTCAAGCTGCCAGGCTTCTTATTGACTTGTCCTCTGGTCCCTCATGTTCCACTTCTTTGACATTTCTGTTGTTTTTATTTGTTCCTGATTTGTTTCTCCTCTCCAGCACTCAGAGATAATGGAGGAGGCACTTGAGCCAATTTGGCCCGCCGATTCCTTCCAAGCACTTTAGTCGCTATTTATGATTCCGTGCCACTTTTTAAATGGTTCAAATTGGAAACAGAGAGAAATGACTTCTCTTCCCACCACCACCATATACTTTCCCTGTGAGCATCAGCGCTTATCAAACAGAGGATAAAAAACCTCCCGCTTGTGCATTTTACCTCTGATTAAATTAGACCTGGCCTGGTAGGCTCCCCTCAGTATCTGTCATGCCTCACTAAAATGAAATTCCTCTTCTCGGAAAAGAAGGGAGATTAATGAATGCCCTTTGTAATAAATGAAATGGGAATCACAAATATGCCCAGTCATGAAATGTAATTGCGCTGCTTTCTGGTGACTGGTTTGGCTGGGCGGTGGGATGTAGGGAGCAATGGAGAGGGAAACATTAGGAGAGGGAGAAGAGTAGGGAAGAGAGGAGAGGGGAGGAAAAAGTGAGGGAGAAGAGGACCGGAGAAGAGAAGAGCGAGGTAGAGGAGGGGAGAGAGGAGAAGAGGCAGAGTGTGTGAGTGAGAGGGGGTTAAATGTAGCGCGTAACGCACAGTCTGAACAAGCTAATGAAGCGACTGTTTATGACCCAACCAATGCTATTGTGTCCTCACCTGAATGGCAACAGAGGCTTTAAAACACACCAGTGCACACACACACACACACACATTCACGCTCATAACCTCCCACTCTCATACACACACACACACTTATACACATATTCACACACATTCATGCTCAAACACTGACACACATGCACACACTCAAACACACGACTCATCAGATACACGACTCTTCACACACAGACACACGACACTTCACACACAGACATACGACTCTTCACACACAGACACACGACTCTTCACACACAGACACACAGCTCTTCACACACAGACACACAGCGCTTCACACACAGACACACAGCCCTTCACACAAACGCACAGCTCTTCACACACACACGACTTTTCACTCACACGACATTTCACACACAGACACACAGCCCTTCACACACAGACACACAGCCCTTCACACAAACACACAGCTCTTCACACACACACGACTTTTCACTCACACGACACTTCACACACAGACACACAACTCTTCACACACAGACACACAAGTCTTCACACACACGAGTCTTCACACACAGACACACAGCTCTTTACACACAGACACACGACCCTTCACACACAGACACACAGCTCTTTACACACAGACACACGACCCTTCACACACAGACACACAGCTCTTCAGACACACGACTCTTCACACACAGACACACAGCGCTTCAGACACAGACACACAGCGCTTCACACACAGACACACAGCTCTTCAGACACACAGCTCTTCACACACAGACACACGACTCTTCATTGGCTTAATCAATTTGTTTTGTGCCATTAGAATTTAATCTGTCCCTTTCAAAATGACTAAACGTCTTTGTGAAAAAAATTGTGTTTGATGACTATGAATACACACAGGGCTTCACACCAGTGTCTGTGTGTGTATGCTCTCTTTTGGACTTTAGTTTGGGTCACATGAGTTGTTTTGATCGGTAATTATTTGTATGCTTTAATGTTGTTCACACTGTGGGTGTTTTCATGTGGCTCTAGGAGCATCAATACCTTGCTGGGATGCTGTAACCCCTTCAGAACCACCCAGCAGCACCGATCAAAGAAACCCAGTTCCATAGCACTGCTTCCTCCACCACACACACACAGTGCACCGCAGACAACCACACTACTAAATACAATAAAAGCAGAAAACACGATAAGGAAAATAAGTCATACTAATTAGCTGCTAATTCTTTTGAGGACTGCGCCGGCTTGATAAAGGACCGGTGCTAAAGCTCATTAAAGAATGAGACATGCAGCGTTGGACATTTACATTTTCTTTTACAGCATTATTTTTAATCCCGCTTTATGAAGTTGCCTACATGGCGTGTGTGGGCGGGAGGGAGGGAGGGAGGGAGGGGGGGGGGTGCTTCACTCGTCTTTTAGAGCAATTGCGTTCTTCCTACCAGGCAGCGGGGGTCTCAGCCTCACGCACATTAGCAGCTCCATGAGCCTTTGTTGCCACCTAGGGTTCACTTCTGTCCTCTCTTCGCTCTCCTCATCTTCCTCCCCCTCTCCTCCTTGCTCTCCTTCTCCTGTGTGGGAGGAGTAGTTTCCCTGTTTCTCTTTCTCCCCTCCTTTCTCCCCTCCTCCTTTCCTCTCCTCCTCCTCTCCTTCCAGACTCACATGTTGAGAGCGGCAGTAGCGGTGTGTGAGAAAGCAGGAGCGCGGTGGACGACAGGCTCTGCATGCCCTTTAAGAACACCAAACTCAATTAGAATAAAAAGTATGGCATTTCATTATCATACATGTATATGCTGCTAGTGCCAGAGGGCTGGGGACCCATGGAGAGCTCTCCCTTTCTGTCTCTCTCTTTCCCCCATCCCCTCCATCCCCCTCTCCCCCTACCTCTCTTCCAGAGGGGAGGGATGGAGATATGCCAGAGCCTGTCAGTTTCTCCCTCTTATCCCCTCTTCCTCCACTGCTCTCTCCCTTTCGCCAGGCCCTCTGAGGGGAGACATCTTTCTGGTGGCTCTCTGCCTCTCCATTCTGCTCCGCTCCTCACAGAGCAAATATCACTCTGTCTGTCAGGGACCCTGACACTAGGCTGGACCCACTATCTCACTCTCTTGTTTCTGTTGCGGAACAGGCCCAGGGTTTCTCCTAGCCTGGTGCCAGATCGGATGGCCGTGGTCATAATGGAAAGGGTACACCACAGCATAGAGTTGTGGTTAGTTACTTGTCATTGTTTATGTCCTCCAATCCAATGGCTTGTCTAATGAATCCCACAGCAGTGCAGTAATGATCGTATCAGCACGTTTCCATGTTTCTATTGGCCGTCTCTCTCCTTAGCTCCTTCAGTGTATATTGTGTAGTGCCGTCATACTCCTGGGAGGGAGGTGGATGGAGGGGAGAGGAGGAGATCAGCAGCAGGCCCTGCAAATCAGTCCCCAAGAGGCCAGGAACAGGGGTGTCTCCCCTCCCCCTTCTCTCCAGGGACAGACACTACATCAAGGAAGGAGAAAGAGGGAGAGCGGGAGGGAGGGAGAGAGAGGGGGAGAGATCTGCCTGGGGATGTGATAGTGAATGGTACCACAGGTAATTGGAAAATTGGCAGGCTTGTCAGAGAGATTTGGTGGATGGCACAGGCCGATACGTACAGCGGCCGGTGTTCACGACATGTCATCCCCGGCAACGATAGATTTATATCGGCCCACAAGGACCGGGCGGAGGAGGGAAGTAGAGAAGTATCCTGACTTCAGGAAAAAGGAAGGCATTTTTCACCAGGGGCAGGCTGCATATCAAAGTGTGTCCAGAGAGGTGCAGACACAGACAAGGTTTGTGTGAGTTACAGGGTGATATATGAACCAGAACTAAACTCTGGCCCCTGGTTGATTTACGACTCCACAGTTACTGTCTTATAGTTAACAAGCCTGGGGGATCCTGCTACGTAGTTAGGCTGCGTCCCGATTGGCACCCTAGTCCCAGTGCACCCTATTCACAGAGCCAATAGGGATAGGTGAAAAGGTGCCATTTGGGACGCATCCTTAGATACTGTATGAGGCGAGAGATACTCTGAATACCTGGGAGGGGGCTTGATGTTTAGATACTCAATTCGCCCAATTAGCTGCTGTTGAAGTGCACTTGGGAGTTTCGGGAGATTTGCTCTCGTGTTATAATAAATACCATAGGGAATAGGGTTATGGATGAAGACTGTCATGAAAATAAAATAACCATCATAAATGTTTTGTTTTTTTGTGGAACGAACAGATGACTGAACGGCCGGGCATTCGTGAGGTTGAGTCCAAACTTTGCTCCTTGCTGAAACAAGCATGGTGTTGTAGCAAACAAGTCTTCAGTTGCCTAGGCAATGCCCCCCTCCCTGCAGCAGCAGCACATTAATTCAGGAACTGAGGAGAGGAGAGAATGTGCATCTTAGAAAGAAAATATATATATCCAGTACCAGTCAAAAGTTTGGACATACCTTCTCATTCAGGGGTTGTCTTTATTTTGACTATTTTCTACATAGTAGAATAATAGTGAAGACATCAAAACTATGACATAACGCATATGGAATCAAGTAGTAAACAAAAAAGTGTTAAATAAATCTAAATATATTTTATATTTGAGATTCTTCAAAGTAACCACCCTTTGCCTTGATGACAGCTTTGCACACTCTTGGCATTCTCTCAACCAGCTTCATCAGGTAGTCACCTGAAATGCATTTCAATTCGCAGGTGTGCCTCGTTAAAAGTTCATTTGTGGAATGTCTTTCCTTCTTAATGTGTTTGAGCCAATCAATTGTGTTGTGACAAGGTAGGGGTGGTATACAGAAGATATCCCTATTTGGTAAAATACCAAGTCCATATTATAGCAAGAACAGCTCAAATAAGCAAAGAGAAATGACAGTCAATCATTACTTTAAGACATGAAGGTCAGTCAATCTAGAAAAAGTAATGAACTTTGAAAGTTTCTTCAAGTGCAGTCGCAAAAACCATCAAGCGCTATGATGAAACTGGCTCTCATGAGGACTGCCACAGGAAAGGAAAACCCAGAGTTACCTCTGCTGCAGAGGATAAGTTCATTAGAGTTAATTGCACCTCAGATTGCAGCCCAAATAAATGCTTCACAGAGTTCAAGTAACAGACACATCTCAACATCAACTGTTCAGAGGAGACTGCGTGAATCAGGCCTTCATGGTTGAATCGGTGCAAAGAAACCACTACTAAAGGACACCAATAATAATAATAAGAGACTTGCTTGGGCCAAGAAACACGAGCAATGGACATTAGACTGGTGGAAAACTGTCCTTTGCTCTGATGAGTCCAAATATGAAATTTTTGGTTCCAACCGCCGTGTCTTTGTGAGATGCAGAGTAGGTGAACGGATGATCTCCGCATGTGTGGTTCCCACTGTGAAGCATGGAGGAGGAGGTGTGATGGTGTGGGGGTGCTTTGCTGGTGACACTGTCTGTGATTTATTTAGAATTCAAGGCACAGTTAACCAGCATGGCTACCACAGAATTCTGCATCGATACTCCATCCCATCTGGTTTGCACCTCCAGGCTGTGTAAGGGCTATTAGTCCAAGAAGGAGAGTGATGGTGCTTCATCAGATGACCTGGCCTCCACAATCACCCGACCTCAACCCAATTGAGATGGTTTGGGATGAGTTGGACCGCAGAGTGAAGGAAAAGCAGCCAACAAGTGCTCAGCATCTGTGGGAACTCCTTCAAGACTGTTGGAAAAGCATTCCTCATGGAGCTGGTTGAGAGAATGCCAAGAGTGTGCAAAGCTGTCATCAAGGCAAAGGGTGGCTACTTTGAAGAATCTCAAATATAAAATATACTTTGATTTGTTTAATTATTTTTGGTTACTACATAATTCCATATGTTATTTCATAGTTTTGATGTCTTCACTATTATTCTACAATGTAGAAAATAGTACTATTTAAGAAAAGCCCTTGAATGAGTAGGTGTGTCCAAACCTTTTACTGGTACTGTAAATATACAGTGCATTCGGAAAGTATTCAGACCCATTGACTTTTTCCACATTGTTACATTACAGCCTTATTCTAAAATGCATTAAATCGTTTTTTCCCCTCATCAATCTACACACAATAGCCCATAATTACAAAGCAAAAACCGGTTTTTAGAATAAAATAATTCACATTTACATAAGTATTCAGAACCTTTAATCAGTACTTTGTTGAAGCACCTTTGGCAGAGATTACAGCCTTGAGTCTTCTTGGGTATGACACTACAAGCTTGGCACACCTGTATTTGGGGAGTTTCTCCCATTCTTCTCTGCAGATCCTCTCAAGCTCTGTCAGGTTGGATGGGGAGCGTCGCTGCACAGCTATTTTCAGGTTCAAGTCCGGGCTCTGGCTGGGCCACTCAAGGACATTCAGAGACTTGTCCCGAAGCCCTCCTGCGTTGTCTTGGCTGTGTGCTTAGGGTAATTGTCCTGTTGGAAGGTGAACCTTTGCCCCAGTCTGAGATCCTGAGGATCTCTCTATACTTAACTCTGTTAATCTTTCCCTCGATCCTGACTAGTCTCCCAGTCTCCGCCGCGGAAAGACATCCCCACAACATGGTGCTGTCACCACCATGCTTCACCGTAGGGATGGTGCCAGGTTTCCTCCAGATGTGACGCTTGGCATTCAGACCAAAGAGTTTCATCTTGGTTTCATCAGACCTGAGAATCTTGTTTCCCATGGTCTGAGAGTCATGTGCCTTTTACTCCATCTAGCCACTCTACCATAAAGGCATGATTGGTGGAGTGTTGCAGAGATGGTTGTCCTTCTGGAAGGTTCTCCCATCTCCACAGAGGTACTCTGGAGCTCTGTCAGTGACCATCAGGTTTTTGGTCACCTCCCTGACAAAGGCCCTTCTCCCCCGATTGCTCAGTTTGGCCGGGCAGCCAGCTCTAGGAAGGGTATTGGCGGTTCCAAAGTTTTTAGAATGATGGAGGCCACTGTATTCTTGGGGACTTTCAATGCTGCAGACATTTTTTGATACCCTTCCTCAGATTTGTGCCTCGACACAATCCTGTCTCGGAGCTCTACGGACAATTCCTTAGACCTCATGGCTTGGTTTTTGCTCTGACATGCACTGTCAACTGTGGGACCTTATATAGACAGGTGTGTGCCTTTCCAAATCATGTCCAATCAATTGAATTTACCACATGTGGACTCCAATCAAGTTGTAGAAACATCTCAAGGATGATCAATGGAAACAGGATGCACCCGAGCTCAATTTCGAGTCTCATAGCAAAGGGTTTGAATAGTTATGTAAATAATATTTCTAAAAACCTATTTTCGCTTTGTCATTGTGAGGTATTGCGTGTAGATTGATGAGGGAAAAATGTAATCCATTTTAGATTGAGGCTGTAACGTAACAAAATGTGGTCACCGTAACAGTTATTATGGTGACCATGTCATTTGGCTGACCAATAAGCGTCATCCATAATTCCATGACCATCACAGCCCTAACGGAGAGGCTACACTGGTGTTAAGGAGCACTTAGGAATGTACCATAGCCACCTTGCTATGTGGTTAGATATAGAGGATACTATAAGGATACTGTGAGAGGAAACTGAAAATGTAACGACTGCTTTAAGGAGTGTGTGTGTACATACACACGAACGTGCAGATGGACAGACATACGTGAGGTGTAGGCCTAGTGTAGATTCTTGGTGTGGATGTAAAGGCCTGCTGTTTCTAACAGTGTGTATAGTGTGTAGATGTGGTTCTAACTCAGTGTGTATATTAACCTCTAGAGATGGAGATAATTGCATCTGTCAGAGTCGTTTAGTCACTGTTGCTGCTGTCGCCTGCCCCTCTGGGTCCAGCCTCTTTACAGCTCTACGTTTTAATAGGAAATGGCTGCTGAGCAATGTTGTTAGCAGGGAAGTCACCACTAACTAACACCAGCACAACACTAACCTCCCAACACTAACTACTTATCCCTGTTTGTATTGTGACAGACCTTTCTAAAAATCTCATTTGTGGTTGTGAGTTAGGATGTGATTTGTCCAACTGTGGTCTAAAGGACTTTGATGTTTCACCTTCCAGAGACCCATTTTGGGGACCCAGGTGAGGAAAATACCATGCCTGAATATTCTGTGTTGACCCGATTTCTATGTTTTTTTTATGTTTCAGGAGGAACATGAGGAGGACGAAGAGGACGATTCTGTCAAAGAGGAAACGACAGAGAACGAGTTCCCAATCTAAATTCCCAACTGAAACAAAAACAGCAGTTTTACCATATCTTGAGCACAATGATCAAATGCTAGTGGTCACCGGATGGTCAGTGTCATCAACTCCACTTGAAAGCTCTGTAGGTAACAGGACAGTCTGTAGTGTCTCACAGTTTTACTGCCCATACTGCTCATCTCTAGCCTGGTCCCAGATCTGTTTGTGCTTTCTTGCAGCTAATGACTACACAACCACAAGACGGCCCAAACAGATCTGGGACCAGGCTAACGCATCTTTTCTCTTCAGTAAGATATGGGACAGAGTTCCTACCCACGTTAGTTTTGTAGCCAGAGGAACAGTATATTTTAGAGAACAGAATGTATTTGGTTATCTTTTAGAGGGAATAGTATGTATTTACGAAAGGGACAGGGCTGAACTCTCACACTCGCTATGGTAACTGGAGATGTCACTGACATGTAGGTTTTATCATATAAATATACAATCTAGAATCTATTCTAGGTTATATATTCTAAAATGTATTTCTATGGTTTGTATATAAGAACTTAATGAAAAAGCACATCAATGTATTCTGACAGAGAAGGTTTTCATTCAGTGGGGCCCAGTGATAGATTTATGTTTTCAGGGGCTTCCGTCGTGGATTTAATTTGCAGCAGAGATGAAATCAAATAAATATAAAACCCAGGGAAAGTGCCTGGTTGGACCAGACCAGTCAGACTGTTAAAGGATATGTACCTGCTTGATGTTTTTATGAACTTGACCAACCAAACATTTTCCCTCAGATCTATTTTCATACACTAATCAGAATACAGTATGATGTTTTCTGAAGTCTGGTCCCAGATCTGTTTGTGCTGTCACAAACAAGAACCATTAGAGTTGGCTGCACAGCACAAACAGATCTGGGATCTTGCTATATCTTCAATGCCCGGTTTACATACACCGTATGTTAAGTATTCAGTGGTGTTGAGTATTTCTTCTACAATCTCTCATCACAGTTGAATTGAAACACTATTTGTCGTACAGGTCTTGTATCACTTTTTTTGTGCTATTTGGTCTTCTCTCTATCAATTGTCATGACCTCTTTTTAATGAGTTTAGTTTTATATTTGTATGCATTTATGTTCATACTGTCTGACATACTGTCAGTAACCTTTATACACATTTGACGTCAGCGATCCTCTTTGTTTGTGGCAGCACTACAAGTCAAAGGAAACAAACACAATTTGTATTTAGTAGGATTTCTTAGGCTTTTAACACAGGCTGTCTAGAAACTACAGTCCAAGTCAACACGTTTTGCCTTTGATTTGCCTGTTTAAGTGCTACCAATGTTCTATGTTTTGATTTAACATTAATGCAACAAGGAAAATGTCATGTTTTTTTTGTTTTTTCCTGGGGGGATATGCATTTGCTAAGAGTATGTATTTAGATACTTTGAAAATGTTTAAATGCCAATAAACTTAATTTCCACAAATATATTATGGTTTTAATATCGTTTCCGTCTCTGACATTCATTCAATTTGACTTTGTCAGCATCAAAAAAAGAACCCTCCTTATACAAAGCTTTGGGTCAACTGCAGTCATAAAAATCAGAAAGGAAATTGCAACCATTCTGCTTGATCATTTGACATTAAATATATATAGGGAATAGGGTGCCATTTGGGATTCATCCTAGATCCTAGCCTACAGTAATGGAGTGTTGAGTAGGACCAGAGACAGCACAGTGACTCCTCTGTGTTCCTTGGGTCATAATATGTTGCTCTATATTATTTATCCTCACAAAGGACTCTCAGCCCCATTTAAACTGCAGTCATGTGCCAGCACTAGTAGGGGCGTTGCTCCACACACACTCATGCTTATTTTTACAATCCTCCAAACAGGTATACACTAACGCACATTCTTCCTCCCCCCTCTTCCTTCCTTCACTCTCTATTTCTTTTCTCCTTTCTCTCTGTTTCTCTGTCTCTCTCACACACATTCATATACAAAAGGATTGAAAAATGAAACGCTGTCAGATGAATCTTTATATTTCATTGCCTCACAAACCCCTGTCCCCATCCCCCATGTCAAGGCGGGGAGAAGCATCCATGCATTCATTTATTGAGGGGTGTAATGCCAATTTGTTTCAAAGAGGAACTATTCATTTTCACATGTCAGGGAGGCAGGAGGGAACCCCTGTACAGCCGCTGAACCGTGAAAGACATTATCTGGAGGGCCTGTGTCTCTCCTTTATGGGGGAGGAAAAGAGAGAGAAGAGTGTGTGTGTGTGTGTGTGTCCCTCGTTCAGGAAAAGGAAGAGACACGTTACAATGCTCTTTGATGGGAGGGGCGGCTGGTGCCGGCAGACGATAGAGCCGGGCCTCCCGCCTCCGTTTTCCCAGCATGCCGTCTGAGAAGGATGTCATTAGGCCTGCAATAACAGCGATGGGCACGTTAATGACAGAGTGGCCCGCTCCGTCGCCCCTTGCTCCGCCAATCTGTGTGTGTGCCCCGCCAATCTCCTGTCTACACCCCTATCTGCAGTCGTAGCACAGGTCTTAAAAGTCCTTATACAGATCAACAGCCAGCTGTCTAGAGCAAAAAAGAAGAATGAACAAAGCACTCAGGTATTAATGTTTCTTTATGTGTGGCCATACATAGATGACGGATTTCGGACATTAGAAAAGGTCCTGAGAACATCGATATACAGAGAGGGAAAAAAGTATTTGATCCCCTGCTGATTTTGTACGTTTGCCCACTGACAAAGAAATGATCAGTCTATAATTTTAATGGTAGGTTTATTTCCCCGCCACATTCTAAAATTGCATTTTTGTCCCCCCAGTTTTATCATTGGAATGTGATACAAAACAACGCAACAGTGTGATTTAGGACCATGCGGACACCTCCGAGCAGTCGGGTGTTTATCGGACTGGATAAAAATACAATTAAAATAAAATTTATAATTATATCCCCGCCATTTCTAAAACCAAAGTTGCGCCCCTGGATATATGCCTTCCTCGGTGCTCACAAAGAATAGAATAAATGTTTGCCCAACACTGGGCACAAACTCGTGATGCTCAGAGTAAGAGGGCACTAATTAGACCACTGCACCACCACAATTCACAATGCTCTAGCAAGCTGTGAGAATACTTGATGATAGTTGATGGAAACAGCACTTTGTTTTTAATTATTTTGTTTTAAGCCTTCCCCAAACCATAGCCCTAACCTTAACCACTAGGAGTTAATACCTAATGATAACCATTTGAGTTGTTTCTGTTTTAACCCTGTAACCAGGCGGAATTAATGCGTCAAAAATAGACGCTCATCCCTATTACGTTGAATTCCGAAGGGAAACTAGGAGATCTTACTGAGGCCATAGACAGGGCCAAGGAGATGTGATCCTACGCCCTGTTTCTTTATACTGTATATGTCCTCTTTATGAAGGGATGTTCTCTTGATGTTCTCTTAACTTGAACAGCTTATAGACTACAGGGCTGCTTAAGTTGATGTGCTGATTTATGATTATAACAAAATGCTACAATGTAGAAATAGTATTTCAGGTTTTAGATCCTTTGTTATCCTTCTTATTTGCCTGTCATTAATACACTTCTTGCAGAAACAACTGGGTGAAGGGTTTCTTAGCTTAGCAGTAAAAAGTTGACAAACTGGCTGTGCTTCTCCTCTCCAGTTTGCCCAAGTAACTTTTTAGATTTATGACATGTCACACTTTAATAAGGTAGATCTATGTTCTGACAGCGTTGGCCTCAACACACACATGCACGTTAGTGTTGCGCGGGTCAGCTGTTTGTTAACCCGCAACCGCCTGCAATTGCTAATAACCCATCAACAACCGCACAACTATATGTGATAAAGTGAAAATCTGAGGCCTTCACTCAACCCTCACCCACTAATACAGAAAATGTGCTGTAGCCTACAGTCAAAGACAGCAAAAACAAAATATTGACATGGGGTGCAGGATTTTTTGTTGTTGCCTGATTTAGATATTTTTCTGATTATGATTTCTGAAATTTGGGTAGGCTATTTGTTAGTCAGCTTCTCTTTGTCATTATATGTTGACCTAGAAGACCAAATAAACCCTTGCACAACAAAATGATGTAATAGGTCAATAGAATGAATACTTCAATCTACTTGATATCGGTCAAGTTCTCTGTCAACATCTTTCGCGGAGCAAAAAACGCAATAATGTAAAAAAAAACTGGAAAGATTTTCTGTGCAAAATGTCAAAATGACATCAGCTTGACTGGTTGTAAGAATATATTAGCTATGAAAATGACTCAAAGTGTTTCTGTTAAGATTTCAATTCGGCTTCGATGCATATTTTGTGGTTGAAATAATATCAGCTTTTATGATGCTGACAGCATCTCAAGATGCAGAAAGAAAGAAATCATATTCCTCCGCTCCTGTTCCCAAGTCCAAATGTAGCCTACATTTGGTGTATCGTTTTACTGCAATAAATGCTTAATTCTCCAGGAGTTAATATTAAGGTTATGTGAGAAGTTATAGACCTACAGTCAGTGTCCAGATTTCAGTTTCCATTTAACCCATCTGAACAGTAGGTTACAGTTCCCTTGACGTGCCATAGGCCTATTTGAAGTCCGTCTTGTGACTGTGGAATTTATATGGCTACTCACAATCATCACATAACATAGGCTGCACTGCTATCATCCTCTTTTACCACTTCACCAAATCTTTTCCCAACATAACTTTTCTGGCCCTCTCTTCTCAACTCTCCTTTAGCAGTTTTTGTCTTATTGAATGAAACTTCGACATTGTCCTTTTTGCCTCCATGGATTGACATGGACTTTTTTTGCAAAAGCATTATTTGGCAGTTTCCTGTGCAGGCAGGGTTGCCAGTTCAAGATAAAAATGATTGCCAAATGACTACTCAAAACCTGCCCAAAAGGCCTGACAACTAAACCTTTTTCCATAACGTTATCTAGCCAATGAATAAATAATATCATAGTAACTTGTAATGACATCAAATCAAATCAAATGTTATTGGTCACATACACATTGTTAGCAGAGGTTATTGCGAGTGGAGTGAAATGCTTGTGCTTCTAGTTACGACAGTGCAGAAATATCTAACAAGTAATCTAACAATTCCACAACTACCTAATACACACATACATCTAAGTAAAGTAAAGGAATTGAATAAGAATATATATATATAAATATATGGATGAGCAATGACAGAGCGGCATAGGCAAGATGCAATAGATGGTATAAAATATAGTATACACATATGAGGAGTAATGCAAGATATGTAAACATTATTAAAGTGGCATTATTAAAGTAACTAGTAATCAATTTATTAAAGTGGCCAATGATTTCAAGTCTGTATGTAGGCAGCAGCCTCTTTGTGTTAGTGATGGCTGTTAAACAGTCTGATGGCCTTGAGATAGAAGCTGTTTTTCAGTGTCTCAGTCTCAGCTTTGATGCACCTGTACTGACCTCGCCTTCTGGATGGTAGCGGGGTGAACAGGCAGTGGCTCGGGTGGTTGTTGTCCTTGATGATCTTTTTGGCCTTCTTGTGACATGGTGCTGTTGGTGTCCTGGAGGGCAGGTAGTTTGCCCCCGGTGATGCGTTGCGTAGACCGCACCACCCTCGGGAGAGCCTTGCGGTTGTGGGCGGTGCAGTTGCAGTACCAGGTGGTGATACAACCCGACAAGGTTGCTCTCAATTGTGCATCTGGAAAGGTTTGTGAGGGTTTCAGGTGACAAGCCAAATTTCTTCAGCCTCCTGAGGTTGAAGAGGCGCTGTTGGCACTGTTGCGCCTTCTTCACCACACTGTCTGTGTGGGTGGACCATTTCAGTTTGTCCGTGATGTGCACGCCGAGGAACCTAAAACTTTCTACCTTCTCCACTGCAGTCCTGTCGATGTGGATAAGGGGGTGCTCCATCTGCTGTTTCCTGAAGTCCACGATCATCTCCTTTGTTTTGAGGATGCTGAGTGAGAGGTTGTTTTCCTGACACCACACTCTGAGTGCCTTCACCTCCTCCTTGTAGGCTGTCTTGTCGTTGTTGGTAATCAAGCCCACTACTGTTGTGTCGTCTGCAAACTAGATGATTGAGTTGGAAGCATGCATGGCGTGCATGACGCAACATCAAGAAAGTCGTGAAGAGGACCTTTTCCCCTCAGGAGACTGTTCTACATCTGCACCATCGAGAGCATCCTGATGGGTTGCATCACCGCCTGGTATGGCAACTGCTCGGCATCTGACCGTAAGGCACTACAGAGGGTAGTGCGTACAGCCCAGTACATCACTGGGGCCAAGATTCCTGCCATCCAGGACCTATATATTTACATTTACATTTTAGTCATTTAGCAGACGCTCTTATCCAGAGCGACTTACAGTAGTGAATGCATACATTTCATTTTCATTTCATACATTTTTTTTTCTTCGTACTTGGCCCCCCGTGGGAATCGAACCCACAACCCTGGTGTTGCAAACACCATGCTCTACCAACTGAGCTTGGCGGTCTCAGCGGTCTCAGAGGAAGGCCCAAAAAATTGTCAAAGACTCCAGTCACCCAAGTCATAGATTGTTCTCTCTGCTACCGCACGGCAATCGGTACCGGAGTGCAGGGTCTAGATCCAAAAGGCTCTTTAACAGCTTCTACCCCCAAGCCATAAGACTGCTGAACAATTAATCAAATGGCCACCCGGATTATTTGCATTGACTCCCCCCCCCCACTTTTTTTGCACTGCTGCTACTCACTGTTTATTATCTATGCATAGTCACTTTACCCCTACCTATTACCTTGACTAACCTGTACACCCGCACATTGACTCAGTACTGGTACCCCCTGTATATACTCATTATTGTTATTTTATTGTGTTACTTTTATTTAGTAAATATTTTCTTAACTCTATTTTCTTAAGTAAGCATTTCACGGTAAGGTCTACTCCTGTTGTATTAGGCGCATGTGACAAATACAATTTGATTTGATTTGATATTGGCCATATACAGTACCTCAAACCTCTGAGGTGCCTTATTGCTGTTAGAGCAGGAAAATAAATGTTTTGACATACCCATGGTATATGGTCTGATATACGATGGCTGTCAGCCAATCAGCATTCAGTGCTTGAACCACCCAGGTTCTAATTGTAAATAAATCACTTTGCGCATAACTATAGATAAATCAGACAGGAGAGTTTGAGTGATGAAAGCTGGACAGTAGATTTTGAAAAATCTGAGCAAGAAACACTTGGATGAACATAAACCACTATTTTAATTGTGTTGTTATTATGTGCCAGATGTTAAGACTACAACCTGTTATAAATGGCCCATATGCGAGATTGACTTGTCATTTCAATAGACATAGGCTACAGACTAAAATCTGGGTTTATGATTCAAATAACATTTTACCATAGTTTGCTTAGATAACGGCAGGTAGCCTATAGCCCCTGATAGGCCTACATCTCATTTCAGATAGTCTACTGTAGCCTAGACAATATGTAAGCTGAACGATTTAGCAGCTTGCTTGGTTCAAATTAACAGTCTCATTTATTCAACATGAAAAGCGAGGCGATTTAGCAATAAGAAGTGCTTGTTTCCCCAATAGCCTGCTGGAATCGGCTACTGAGGATGGGGTCATAATTTAAATCACTGAATGAAATATTAATAATATGTATATTAACTGAATATGCTTGTCAACAACAGCCAGTGTTTATTTTTATTCATTTGTTTTACCTGTAGCCTAATCTGACTACTGTTACCGTCAACTCCGCGTTGCATGGTGCCGAAGAACAGCCCTTAGCCGTGGTATATTGACCATATACCACACCTCCTCAGGCCTTATTGCTTAAATAGGCTACTTGATGGCCAACAGAGGCAAATGTATAATTATCCACTTTTAGCCTAATGTCAGTTTCATTGAGGACTTTTCCCCATAAAAAGAACCACGCGAGGGAGTTCCACAACTTCCATTTCCAATGTCCACTCAGGCAGCCCCCGAGACTCAAGAACTGAGCATGCATAAAGCACTTCGCTTGATACAGTTTTCTTTAAGCAGTCAACATTAGAATGCAGTTTAAACCATCTCCAAGGGATTTATGTAATGCGCTCTGGTGCGCCCAAAGTCGTTTTCCAGTGCTTTGTCTCTATTATGTCTTGATGTACATCACTTCTAGCGTATGAACATGTTTAATGGAAAAATATTAGGAAATAGGTGTCTCCATAATGACAATCTAAATAGCCTACCTACAACTGGTAAAAAGTTGTCACAATGTGCGTGTGTGCTGCTCTCTCTCCTCTTGCTCAAGTGACTCAGCCAATAACTATAGTGCTCCCTCACACCCACCCCTCCAGCCCTCCTAACCACTCACTCACTCATCCACTCACACAGCAACAGCTTGCCTCACTGCCTGACAGTCAGCAGCAGGTCACACTGAAATATACACTATCAATCAAAAGTTCGGAGTCACTTAGAAATGTCCTTGTTTTTGAAAGAAAAGCACATTTTTTGTCCATTAAAATAACATCAAATTGATCAGAAATACAGTGTAGGCATTGTTAATGTTGTAAATGACTATTGTAGCTGGAAACAGCAGATTTTTAATGGAATATCTACATAGGCGTACAGAGGCCCATTATCAGCAACCATCACTCCTGTGTTCCAATGGCACGTTGTGTTAGCTAATCCAAGTTTATCATTTTAAAAGGCTAATTGATCATTAGAAAACCCTTTTGCAATTATGTTAGCACAGCTGAAAACTGTCGTTCTGATTAAAGAAGCAATAAAACTGGCCTTCTTTAGACTAGTTGAGTATCTGGAGCATCAGCATTTGTGGGTTTGATTACAGGCTCAAATGGTCCAGAAACAAATAACTTTCTTCTGAAACTCGTCAGTCTATTCTAGTTCTGAGAAGGCTATTCCATGCGAGAAATTGCCAAGGAACTGAAGATCTGGTACAACGCTGTGTACTACTCCCTTCACAGAACAGAGCAAACTGGCTCTAACCAGAAAAGAAAGAGGAGTGGGAGGCCCCGGTACATAACTGAGCAAGAGGACAAGTACATTAGATGTCTAGTTTGAGAAACAGACGCCTCACAAGTCCTCAACTGGCAGCTTCATTAAATAGTACCTGTAAAACACCAGTCTCATCGTCAACAGTGAAGAGGCGACTCCGGGATGCTGGCCTTCTAGAAAGAGTTGCAAAGGAAAAGCCATATCTTAGACTGGCCAATAAAAAGAAAAGTTTAAGATGGACAAAATAACACAGACACTGGACAGAGGAAGATTGGAAAAAAGTGTTATGAACAGACGAATCTAAGTTTGAGGTGTTGGGATCACAAAGAAGAACATTCGTGAGATGCTGAAAAAATGTAAAGATGCTGGAGGAGTGCTTGACGCCATCTGTCAAGCATGGTGGAGGCAATGTGATGGTGCTTTGGTGGTGGTAAAGTGGGAGATTTGTACAGGGTAAAAGGAATCTTGAAGAAGGAAGGCTATCACCCCATTTTGCAACGCCATGCCATACCCTGTGGACGGCACTTAATTGGAGCCAATTTCCTCCTACAACAGGACAATGACCCAAAGCACAGCTCCAAACTATGCAATAACTATTTATGGAAGAAGCAGTCAGCTGGTATTCTGTCAATAATGGAGTGGCCAGCACAGTCACCAGATCTCAACCCTATTGAGCTGTTGTAGGAGCAGCTTGACCGTATGGTACGTAAGAAGTGCCCATCAAGCCAATCCAACTTGTGGGAGGTGCTTCAGGAAGCATGGGGTGAAATCTCTTCAGATTACCTCAACAAATTGACAACTAGAATGCCAAAGGTCTGCAATGCTGTAATTGCTGCAAATCGAGGATTCTTTGACAAATGCAAAGTTTGAAGGAGACAATTATTATTTAAATAAAAAAATCATTGTTTATAACCTTGTCAACATCTTGACTATATTTTCCATTCATTTTGCAAATCATTTCATGTATGTTTTCATGGAAAACAAGGGCATTTCTAAGTGACCCCAAACTTTTGTGCGGTAGCGTATATATTTTTTAAGTGAAACGCCAATGACGACCGCCAAAAACCTGAAAACCCACGAACAATATTTTATCACCCGCGACATCGTTTTCAAAGTAGCCCAATTTGCCTGGAAATCAGCGAACATGGAAAAACTGTGTGTAGGCTTATGCACTATTGCCCGATAGTCTAAAATAATGAAAGAAAACGTCAATGTAGCCTGTAGATATAAATTACACAATAATTAAACATTTACAGATTTTTTTAAGGTACAGTGTATTCCGAAAGTATTCAGACCCCTTGACTTTTTCCACATGTTGTTACATTATGGCCTTCTACTGAAATGGATTAAATCGTTTTTTTCCCTCACCAATCTACACACAATACCCCATAATGACAAAGCAAAAACGTCTTGCAACAATAACAAAAAAATAACAAAAAAATGAAACACATTTACATAAGTATTAAGACCTTTTACTCAGTACTTTGTTGAAGCATCTTTGGCAGTGATTCCAGCCTCGAGTCTTCTTGGGTATGACGCTACAAGCTTGGCAGATCTGTATTTGTTTCTCCCATCCTTCTCTGCAGATCCTCTCAAGCTCTGTCAGGTTGGATGGGGAGAGTCGATGCACAGACATTTTCACGTCTCTACAGAGATGTTTGATCAGGTTCAAGTCCGGGCTCTGGCTGGACTTGGTATTGGCCAGGTCATGAGCGGTGCCTGGTTTCCTCCAGACGTGACGCTTGACATTCAGGCCAAAGAGTTCAATCTTGGAGTTCAAACCAGAGAATCTTGTTTCTCATGTTCTGAGAGTCCTTTAGGTGCCTTTTGGAAATTTCCAAGCGGGCTGTCATGTGCCTTTTACTGAGGAGTGGCTTCCGTCTGGCCACGCTACCATAAAGGCCTGATTGGTGAAGTGCTACAGAGATGGTTGTCCTTCTGGAAAGTTCTCCCATCTCCACAGAGGAACTCTGGAGCTCTGTCAGAGACCTTCGGGTTCTTGGTCACCTCCCTGACCAAGGCCCTTCTCCCCCAATTTGCCAGGCGGCCAACTCTAGGAAGAGTCTTGGTGGTTCCAAACTTCTTTAATTTAAGAAGGGGACGTTCAATGCTTTTGGTACCCTTCCCCAGATCTGTGCCTCCACATAATCTTGTATTGGAGCTCTATGGACATTTCCTTCGACCTCATGGCTTGTTTTCTGCTCTGACATTCACTGTTGGACCTTATCTAGACAGATGTTTGCCTGTCAAAATCATGTCCAATCAATTGAATGTACCACAGGTGGACTCCAATCAAGTTGTAGAAACATCTCAAGGATGATCAATGGAAACAGGATGCACCTGAGCTATATTTCGAGTTTCATAGCAAAGGGTCTGAATACTTATGTAAATAAAATGAGCAAAAATGTCCAAAAAACAGTTTTCACTTTGTCATTATGGGGTATAGTGTGTAGATTGATGAGAAAAAATCCAGAGGGTGAGTGGGCAAGCGTCTTTGAACAGGGTATGGTAGTAGGTCCCAGACGCACTACTTTGTGTCATGAACTGCAACGCTGCTGGGTTTTTAACATTCAACAGTTTCCCGTGTGTATCAAGAATGGTCCCCCACCCAAAGAACATCAAGCCAAGTTGACACAATGGAGGCAACATGGGCCAGCATCTACAACTGTGGAACGCTTTCGAGAACTGGGCAGAGTCCATGCCCTGACGAATTGAGGCTGTTCTGAGGGCACAAGGACCCGGGGGGGGGGGGGGGGATACTCATTGTACACACACAGACACACACAGGTGCGAGGGTGGTGCGAGGGTGGACAAAAAAAAATTGCATTTTTTTCAAACACCTGAAACAGCATTTTTCTGCAATCTAGAATCAAATCAAATCAAATGTATTTATATAGCCCTTCTTACATCAGCTGAAATCTCAAAGTGCTGTACAGAAACCCAGCCTAAAACCCCAAACAGCAAGCAATGCAGGTGTAGAAGCACGGTGGCTAGGAAAAACTCCCTAGAAAGGCCAAAACCTAGGAAGAAACCTAGAGAGGAACCAGGCTATGAGGGGTGGCCAGTCCTCTTCTGGCTGTGCCGGGTGGAGATTATAACAGCACATGGCCTAGATGTTCAAATGTTCATAAATGACCAGCATTGTCAAATAATAATAATCATAGTAGTTGTCGAGGGTGCAACAAGTCAGTAACACAAGAGTAAGTGTCAGTTGGCTTTTTCATAGCCGATCTTTGAGAGTATCTCTACCGCTCCTGCTGTCTCTAGAGAGTTGAAAACAGCAGGTCTGGGACAGGTAGCACGTCCGGTGAATAGGTCAGGGTTCCAGCAGGTCTGGGACAACAGGTCTGGGACAGGTAGCACGTCCGGTGAACAGGTCAGGGTTCCATAGCTGCAGGCAGAACAGTTGGAACTGGAGCAGCAGCACGGCCAGGTGAACTGGGGACAGCAAGGAGTCATCAAGCCAGGTAGTCTTGAGGCATGGTCCTAGGGCTCAAGTCCTCCGAGAGAGAGAAAGAAAGAAAGAGAAAGAGAGAATTAGAGAGAGCATATTTAAATTCACACAGGACACCGGAAAAGACAAGAGAAATACTCCAGATGTGACAGACTGACCCTAGCCCCCCGACACATAAACTACTGCAGCATAAATACTGGAGGCTGAGACAGGAGGGGTCAGGAGACACTGTGGCCCCATCCGATGAAACCCCCGGATAGGGCCAAACAGGTAGGATATAACCCCACCCACTTTGCCAAAGCACAGCCTCCACACCACTGGAGGGATATCTCCAACCACCAACATACCATCCCGGGACAAGGCCGAGTATAGCCCACAAAGATCTCCGCCACGGCACAGCCCAAGGGGGGGCGCCAACCCAGACAGGAAGACCACGTCAGTGACTCAACCCACTCAAGTGACGCACCCCTCCCATGGACGGCATGGAAGAACACCAGTAAGCCAGTGACTCAGCCCCCATAATAGGGGTAGAGGCAGAGAATCCCAGTGGAAAGAGGGGAAACCGGCCAGGCAGAGACAGCAAGGGCGGTTCGTTGCTCCAGCCTTTCCGTTCACCTTCACACCCCTGGGCCAGACTACACTTAATCATAGGACCTACTGAAGAGATGTGTCTTCAGTAAAGACTTAAAGGTTGAGACTGAGTCTGCGTCTCTCACATGGGTAGGCAGACTATTCCATAAAAATTGAGCTCTATAGGAGAAAGCCCTGCCTCCAGCTGTTTGCTTCGAAATTCTAGGAACAATTAGGAGGCCTGCGTCTTGTGACCGTAGCGTACGTGTAGGTATGTACGGCAGGACCAAATCGGAAAGATAGATAGGAGCAAGCCCATGTAATGCTTTGTAGGTTAGCAGTAAAACCTTGAAATCAGCCCTTGCCTTAACAGGAAGCCAGTGTAGGGAGGCTAGCACTGGAATAATATGATCAAATTTTTTGTTCTAGTCAGGATTCTAGCAGCCGTATTTAGCACTAACTGAAGTTTATTTAGTGCTTTATCCGGGTAGCCGGAAAGTAGAACATTGCAGTAGTCCAACCTAGAAGTAACAAAGGCATGGATAAATTTTTCTGCGTCATTTTTGGACAGAAAGTTTCTGATTTTTGCAATGTTATGTAGATGGAAAAAAGCTGTCCTTGAAACAGTCTTGATATGTTCTTCAAAAGAGAGATCAGGGTCCAGAGTAACGCCGAGGTCCTTCACAGTTTTATTTGAGACGACTGTACAACCATCCAGATTAATTGTCAGATTCAACAGAAGATCTCTTTGTTTCTTGGGACCTAGAACAAGCATCTCTGTTTTGTCCGAGTTTAAGAGTAGAAAGTTTGCAGCCATCCACTTCCTTATGTCTGAGACACAGGCTTCTAGCGAGGGCAATTTTGGGGCTTCACCATGTTTCATTGAAATGTACAGCTGTGTGTCATCTGCATAGCAGTGAAATTTAACATTATGTTTTCGAATGACATCCCCAAGAGGTAAAATATATAGTGAAAACAAGTGGTCCTAAAACGGAACCTTGAGGAACACCGAAATTTACAGTTGATTTGTCAGAGGACAAACCATTCACAGAGACAAACTGATATCTTTCCGACAGATAAGACCTAAACCAGGCCAGAACTTAGAATCATAATCATTATGTTTAATACTATATAAAAAAATATATATATAATATACCTCTTCAACTATTTTTTATCTTCCTGACTGTTTTTTTTATAAGCAACTAAATATGCTTCTCTGCCTCTCTGCTAAAATGTAGGTACAAAATTGAAAGGAATGTGAGTCTCCTTCAGTACATTTAGTTATTTCTTGCTTTTCTAAAGTCTACCAACCTAGCCAGCAGGCATGCCAGCTAAGATATAGACAAGCTACTCTAACTAGATTGATAGCCTACAATGGCTTCTTGGTATCTAGTTATGAGGTTGGCAGATTGGAAACCTATCTGGGCTAGCTAAAGACAACTTCATAAAATTGCTAGGTGGCTAGTAGTATTACATGTTGAGGGGGCACGTGCCCCTGTGTCCCTTATGGGAATGATTTCTCTGCACACACACTCCACCCCAGCAGTATGACTAATATCCAGTCAGTTTGCCCCGGAGATATTACAGTAAAGATTTACTTAAGTGGCTCTGTGACATTTACAAGGAGATTTGAATATTTCTCTCTGCTCTTTCCTTCCTTCCTTCCTTCCTTCCTTCCTTCCTTCCTTCCTTCCTTCCTTCCTTCCTTCCTTCCTTCCTTCCTTCCTTCCTTCTCTCTTTCTCTCTCTCTCTCTCTCTCTTCCTCTCTCTGTACTTCCCCTCTCTCTCTCTCTCTCTCTCTCTGTACTTCCTCTCTCTCTCTCTCAGTTTTAATTGCTGTGGATAATGCCTAAGATATCATCTCAGTATGGAAGAGGTGCTTGAGTGACCTTTTCCAGGCTTACCGTGTTATGACAGTTTTTCTCCCTCTTTATTGCTCAGTGTCTGTGTGTGTGTATGTGTGTGTGTTTATGTTTGTGCGCGAGTGCGTGCGTGTGTGTGGATAAAGACACTCATTATGAGAGAAACTCCTGAAAAGGTTCCTAACACCATCAAGTCTCCCTCTTCACAAAGCCATGTTAATGACTCTCTCTCTCTCTCACACACACACACACACACACACACACACACACACACACACACACACACACACACACACACACACACACACACACACACACACACACACACACACACACACACACACACACACACTGGGGAGAATATTAGTCCAACCTTTTCGCCATGCTTGCAGAATTCCATAGAAAGGACGTGAATTAGACCTTTTTTTATCTATCTCAGATTTAATCTATCTCAGGTCCAGTATATTGCTCTGTTTAGAGTTGTGCATCATACTCACACAAAGAGGTTCTGTCCTTTGTGCTACCTGTCAAATTTACGACCTCATAAAAAGGTAAATACATTGAGGTACAAGGCCGTCCTGATACAGGCTAATGATAGTCATCCTATTAAAGCTTTATGACAGGAGTAATTCACACAGACACAGACTACACAGGACCATCTACACACATACGTGTGTGTGTGTGTGTGCGTGTTGTGTGTGTGTGTGTATATGTCTCTTCCAGGGCCACATTCCCTTGCTGCCTTGTCCAGTAATGGGCCTTACATCCAGATGAAGCAGATTCTAAGATACATATACAGTGAGGGAAAAAACTATTTGATCCCCTGCTGATGTTGTACGTTTGCCCCCTGACAAAGAAATGATCAGTCTACAATAAGAAGCACATTAAGGTCCTGGAGTGGCTTAGCCAGTCTCCAGACCTTAATCCCATAGAAAATCTGTGGAGGAGCTGAAGGTTCGAGTTGCCAAACGTCAGCCTCGAAACCTTAATGACTTGGAGAAGATCTGCAAAGAGGAGTGGGACAAAATCCCTCCTGAGATGTGGGCAAACCTGGTGGCCAACTACAAGAAACGTCTGACCTCTGTGATTGCCAACAAGGGTTTTGCCACCAAGTACTAAGTCATGTTTTGCAGAGGGGTCAAATACTTATTTCCCTCATTAAAATGCAAATCATTTTATAACATTTTTGACATGCGTTTTTCTGGATTTTTTTGTTGTTATTCTGTCTCTCACTGTTCAAATAAACCTACCATTAAAATGATAGACTGATCATTTCTTTGTAAGTGGGCAAACGTACAAAATCAGCAGGGGATCAAATACTTTTTCCCCCTCACTGTATATGGTGTTTATCTGTTGTAGCAGGTACTTCTTTAAGCCTCTTACCAGTTATATGTTTCACAAAAAAGCAACAGGAAAGAAATTGACTTGAGATCTGTAATCCTCACAATGCATTGCCATCGAATATCCAGGCTGTCGCTAAGTACAAACACAAATTGTCGATTGCTTACTTTCAAGGTATGTAAAAATAATATTCAAATGTGTCTGAGCTACCTCTGGAAGAGAACAACATGGCCTAATTCCTTCCCCATAGTAGGCCCAGAGTCAAAGCATATGTTCTATGTCTATTTCTATGGTTGTCTATCTATACTGTACAAAATGTACTGTACACACACACACACACACACACACACACACACACACACACACACACACACACACACACACACACACACACACACGGCCTTCAGGAAGCTGATTGATAAATGCAGGCTGGAGTGTGTGTGTGTGTGTGTGTGTGTGTGTGTGTGTGTCATTTAGGAAGCACTATCTCCTGCAGGGACATAAAGCAGTCACCTCAGAAAGGACACTGTGCAGCGCGCCCAACCACCAAACACCATCTTTCTCATTCCACCAAGGACAGCAGCATGACTTATGTCACCTCCACATCCCCTTCTCTTTTCTCTCCACTTCCTCTTCTCTTTTTTCTCCACTTCCTCTTCTCTTTTTTCTCCACTTCCTCTTCTCTTTTTTCTCCACTTCCTCTTCTCTTTTTTCTCCACTTCCTCTTCTCTTTTTTCTCCACTTCCTCTTCTCTTTTCTCTCCACTTCCTCTCCTTTTCTCTTTTCTCGTCTCTCCTTCTTCGCTTCTCCTGCCCTAGTGCTTTAGCTTCCCTCAGCAAGAAGGCAGCAACGAATCCCAAAGAAACAAACAAGCCTTCATAGTGTACTGCACTGTTCTTACTGTGTAACAACAGTTTCACAATGTTAATGTACCTGCTTGTTTGTGTGCTGTTAAATGGTGCTGAGCAAAAAGCTACTGAGTTATCATGCTAGAGCTCAAAGTGAGTGAGTGCCAATGCCCTCTGCGTCTACACAGCACACAGCCGAGAAATAGGATTTCTATCAGCAGATTGATACTCCTCTCTCTCGGTCTCTGCTCTTGTTATCTTAGTCTACATTTCACTCTCTTTTCCCTCAGTCTATCTCTCGATATTTCTTCTCTGTATCCTTTCAATAACAGACATATTTTAATTCTCCAAACTACTTTCAACAATTTAAGTTCCTGTCATGACTTCGGCCAAAGTTGATGCCTCTCCTTGTTCGGGTGGTGTTCGGCGGTCGACGTCATCGGTCTTCTAGCCATCGCTGATCCATTTGTCATTTTCCATTTGTTTTGTCTCGTTTTCCCACACACCTCTTTTCATTTCCCAATTACTGGTCATGTATTTAACCCTCTGTTTCCCCCATGTCTTCAAGTGTGATTGTTATTTGTTCAGGTCGGTGTGTTCCGGCTGGTTTGTACCGGGTGCTGTTTATCACCCATGCTTTTTTATTTATTTATTTTATTTCACCTTTTTTTAACCAGGTAGGCAAGTTGAGAACAAGTTCTCATTTGCAACTGCGACCTGGCCAAGATAAAGCGTAGCAATTTGACACATACAACAACACAGAGTTACACATGGAATAAACAAACATACAGTCAATAATACAGTAGAACAAAAGAAAACAAAAAGTATATGTACAGTGAGTGCAAATGAGGCAAGTTAAGGCAATAAATAGGCCATGGTGGCGAAGTAATTACAATATAGCAATTAAACACTGGAATGGTAGATGTGCAGAAGATGAATGTGCAAGATACTGGGGTGCAAAGGAGCAAGATTAATAAATAAATACAGTATGGGGATGAGGTAGGTAGATTGATGGGCTGTTTACAGATGGGCTATGTACAGGTGCAGTGATCTGTGAGCTGCTCTGACAGCTGGTGCTTATAGCTAGTGAGGGAGATATGAGTCTCCAGCTTCAGAGATTTTTGTGGCAACCGTTCTTTTTGCACTTTGTAAATTGTTTACTTTGTGCTGTCGAGTAAAGTGCGTTGTTTCACTCATATCTGCTCTCCTGCGCCTGACTTTATACACCAGCCCACCATCCTGACAGTTCCAGGTTATGCAGCACTTCTAGGTACGTACTTTAGAGTTTACATTCTTACGTCCTTGCTGGAAGAGTCTTGCAAAGGCCAATGGTCTGTTCCTGTAGTTAGCTATACCAAACTATCCACATTAATTCATTCACATAGTTCTAGAACCCGTGTTGCCTTAATACAGCCTTATACTTGTTTCTGTGCATTTCAGAGGCTTGCAATGCCTCATTGCTTACAGCGACCCCTATCTGTCCAAGTTCCCTAGTTGACGTATGACTAGTTTAAGGGAGCTATAGTTGTCAGGGCGTGACTAGGGGGTGTTCTAGTCTTTTCTATGTTGGTGCTCTTGGTATGGTTCCCAATTAGAGGCAGCTGATGTTCGTTGTCTCTAATTGGGGATCATATTTAAGTTCTCCATTGTTCCCACCTGGGTTGTGGGATATTGTTTTGTGTTAATCACTACTACTTCACGTTCATTGTATGTTTGTTGTTTTCTTAGTTTCAATTTAATAAAATATGTGGAACTCAAATCACGCTGCGCCTTGGTCCGACCTTTTCTACGAGCGTGACAGAATATCCCACCACAAAAGGACCAAGCAGCGTGCAACAGAGGGAAAAGTGAGTTGGACCTGGGAAGAGATCATGGGAGGATGCGAGACCCTTCCTTGGCGGGAGTCACCAGGAAATCAGGAAGGACAGCAACGATGCCGGGGGCCACAGAAACCCCAAGATTGTTTTTTGGGGTGGGGGGCACGAGGGGTGGTTGGCTGAGCAGCGGAGAGTACCAGAGCCCGAATGGGAGTCGATGGAGGAGTGCAATGAGGGATACTGGAGAGAAGAGTTAGCGAGGAGTAGGCTACAGCACAAGCGTGTCTTCAGTCCGCTGCCACAGAAACCCCAAGATTATTTTGGGGGGGTGCACATGGAGCTGGCGGTTGAGCAGAGGCAAGAGCCAGAGACCGTCAGGGAGGCGATGGAGAAGTTGGGGGAGAGAGAGAGGAGAGAGATGTTGGTCAAGTGTGTTCTACTCAACATTTGACCTGAAGAGCCTGTCAGCAGTCTGGTGAAGTCTGTGCCGGTTTCACGCATCTGGCCTCCAGTGCGCCTCCCCAGTCCGGTACGTCCTGTGCCAGCTCTCTGCACCCTCCCTGAAGAGCGTGTCACCAGTCCGGTGAAACTTGTAACGGCTCCACGCACCAGGCCTCCAGTGCGCCTCTCCAGTCCGGTACGTCCTGTGCCAGCTCCCCGCACTCGCCCTAAAGTGTGTGTCATCAGTCCGGTGAAACCTGTAACGGCTCCACGCACCAGGCCTCCAGTGCGCCTCCCCAGGCACGGTGTCCAGTCCCGCTCCCTGGCAGGAGCCTTCCTCTGTGCCGGTGCCCAGTCCAGGCACAGCGTCCAGTCCTGCTCCAAGGCCGGAGCCTTCCTCTGCACCGGTGCCCAGTTCAGGCACGGCGTCCAGTCCCGCTCCATGGCAGGAGCCTTCCTCTGCGCCGGAGCCTTCCTCTGCGCCAGTGCCCAGTCCAGGCACAGCGTCCAACCCAGCTCCATGGCCGGATCCGGGGTCTGGGCGGGGACGGCGACCCGCACCGGAGCCACCACCAACACTAGTCACCCCCCCTACCCTCCACATTTGGTTTCAGGTTTTGCGGCCGGAGTCCGCACCTTTGGGGGGGGTACTGTCACGCCCTGACCATAGAGAGCCCTTGGTTCTCTAGGGTGTTGTAGGTCAGGGCGTGACTAGGGGGTGTTCTAGTCTTTTCATTTCTATGTTGGTGCTCTTGGTATGGTTCCCAATTAGAGGCAGCTGATGTTTGTTGTCTCTAATTGGGGATCATACTTAAGTTCTCCATTGTTCCCACCTGGGTTGTTGGATATTGTTTTGTGTTAGTGTGTTGAGCACTACGACTTCACGTTTCACTTTAATAAAATATGTGGAAGTCAAATCACGCTGCGCCTTGGTCCGACCTTTTCTACGAGCGTGACAATAGTATGCTGCCATACTGCAGCTATACTAGCCCTTGTGTGTGTGCAGAGTCATGACGAGGTTATTCTGTCTCACTTTCATTTTCCTCCTGCCAGCCGTTTGCCTTAGCACTGTTATTAAATTGCCGTGGCAACATGGGGTTCTAGCTTCTCTCCATGACCTGTCTTTGATAACAGATCTTTTTGCAGTAAATTTCCCCCCGTCTCACACACACACACCCTCCCTAATACCATCTGCTGGCCCGACAGTGGCACGCCCACTCACAACCTCTAAAAATAGGCCGTCTGATTGACTTTCGAAGAGAAGGGGGTCCACATCACACCCCCGGCATAAAAACCCTTCAACACTCATACATAATTCAATCTCTCAGGGTGTAGGTTCTCTCTGTTTTCACCTCCTTCCCATCCCAAACACTCCACACAAGTCATTTCACTAATTTGGTGCAAATCTAATGAAGCTGGTGTGTGTGTGTGTGTGTGTGTGTGTGTGTGTGTGTGTGCGCGCGCGCGTGCGAGTGTGTGCAAGAGAAAGATAGAGAGCGAGAAAAAAGAGAGAGGTAGAAAATATTGAGAGGGTGAAGGAAACTGACAACTTTCTCATTTGAAAATCTCTCCCATGTTGGATGGATGCATGGAGCACATTCCATATAATTGGCTCCTGGCTGCTTGTTTTACAGCCCTACTTCATCACGCTGTGATTGGTCAGGTGCAGATTTATATTTTGCTGATTGGTCAGGTGCTGATTTGAGGGGTGGTGCTTTTCAAAGTTCATGTGGTGGGCTGTAGTATGAGGTATGAGTAGTGTAGGTAGAGATGTTGGACCCTGAGGCATATATTTTAAGTCTGGTTCGACAGATGTTAAAGCTAAGTGGTTGAGTTTCTGTTAGGAGGTGGAGATAGTTATAGAAGAGTTATTGTTTATTTTATTAGGATCCCTATTAGCTGTTGCAAAAGCAGCGTCTACTCTTCCTGAAAAACATGGCATAACACATGCTCACCACAAGCTGCATGTACGCAGGGACAACAGACACCCCCATAGCCACTACAAATAGTTTGAACTACTCTTAAAAGAACAAAAACAGCTTTAGACCTACACTTGAATGTGATTTGATGAGTGTACGAAGAGTAAACGTCATTCCAGTTTCCAATATGTTTGTCACTGTACTCTACTCTCCCTTAACCGACCCTTTTAGACTACTGTGTTGGAAAGGCTGATATTTCAGTGCCCTCCAAAGTGCAACAGAACTTTTTCATATCCATGCAATGATGCTGATAAAACAGCGAGCTCCTTTGAAAAAAGCTGAAGAAATCTATAATAATCTCCTTCTAGCCAGAGCCCATATCTGCACACCAGCTCGGCTCTCTCTGCACATATTTAAAGGTCATCTCTAGATTTACAAGGGAAGGCAATGGTTGTTCCTACATTTCCATGAATTGGCTGATCTGTCAAGGAGGGCTTGTTTATGAGCCGTTTGTTCCTCCTGCTGCTGCTCCTGCCTGCTCCCCATACCGCTCCTGTATCATTCCCGCCACCTCACGCTGCTCCCGGCCGCACCACCAGAGCTCATTCCATTGGTCGTAAAATACACAATTGCTCCGATTCATCACTGAATTAGTTGGAGCCTGACAGCCCACTGCCAAGCCCAGCCGCAGGGCTGAGGATCGGTGATCCAGGTAGGGCTACAGTCACAAACTATTATTATAATAACTGATTAGCAAAGACTGTCCTGTCAACCCTGGCCTGGGTAGCTAACTCTGGAGTTATGCACTGTGCTGCGACATGCCAGAGTCTATGGTGGGAGTGGGCAGGAGCATAGACCATGCTATACTATACTTAAGCAATAAGGCCTGAGGAGGTATGGTATATGGCCAATATACCATGGCTAAGGGCTGTTCTTAAGCACGACGCAACGCGGAGTTCAAGCCCTGAATGCCAATCAGCATTCAGGGCTTAAACCACCCAGTTTATACTACAGTCGTGGCCAAAAGTTTTGAGAATGACACAAATAATAATTTCCACAAAGTTTGCTGCTTCAGTGTCTTTAGATATTTTTGTCAGATGTTACTATGGAATACTGAAGTATAATTACAAGCATTTCATAAGTGTCAAAGGCTTTTATTGACAATTACATGAAGTTGATGCAGTGTCAATATTTGCAGTGTTGACCCTTCTTTTTCAAGACCTCTGCAATCCGCCCTGGCATGCTGTTAATTAACTTGTGGGCCACATCCTAATTGATGGCAACCCATTCTTGCATAATCAATGCTTGGAATTTGTCAGAATTTGTGGTTTTTGTTTATCCACCCATCTCTTGAGGTTTGACCACAAGTTCTCAATGGGATTAAGGTCTGGGGAGTTTCCTGGACATGGACCCAAAATATCGATGTTTTGTTCCCCGAGCCACTTAGTTATCACTTTTGCCTTATGGCAAGTTGCTCCATCATGCTGGAAAAGGCATTGTCCGTCACCAAACTGTTCCTGGGTGGTTGGGAGAAGTTGCTCTCGAGGGATGTGTTGGTACCATTCTTTATTCATGGCAGTGTTCTTAGGCAAAATTGTGAGCCCACTCCCTTGGCTGAGAAGCAACCCCACACATGAATGGTCTCAGGATGCTTTACTGTTGGCATGACACAGAACTGATGGTAGCACTCACCTTGTCTTCTCAGGACAAGCTTTTTTCTGGATGCCCCAAACAATCGGAAAGGGGATTCATCAGAGAAAATGACTTTACCCCAGTCCTCAGCAGTCCAATCCCTGTACCTTTTGCAGAATATCAGTCTGTCCCTGATGTTTTTTCTGGCCTTCTTGACACCAGGCCATCCTCCAAAAGTCTTCGCCTCACTGTGCATGCAAATGCACTCACACCTGCCTGCTGCCATTCCTGAGCAAGCTCTGTACTGGTGGTGCCCTGATCCCGCAGCTGAATCAACTTTAGGAGACGGTCCTGGCGCTTGCTGGGCTTTCTTGTGGCAGGGCTAAATGTAGTGGAAATGTTTTGGGGGATTCAGTTCATTTGCATGGCAAAGAGGGACTTTGCAATTAATTGCAATTCATCTGATCACTCTTCATAACATTCTGGAGTATATGCAAATTGCCATCATACAAACTGAGGCAGCAGACTTTGTGTCATTCTCAAAACTTTTGGCCACGACTGTGTACTATACTTGTCATAGGCGTCGAAAGGGACAGACCAAAACGCAGCGGGTATAGTGCTCATCTTCTTTTATTACTAATTAAAGTGAACACTTAAACGAAAAACAATAAACCGACAATCAACAGTTCTGCAAGGTAATACAGACTATGCAGAAAGCAACCACCCACAAAAACACAGGAAAAACCAGCTGCCTAAGTATGGCTTCCAATCAGAGAAAACGAAAGACACCTGCCTCTGATTGGAAGCCATACCTGGCCACACATAGAAAAAGAAAAATAGAAATGGAAAACTAGAACCAAAATCCCCTAGAACCAAAAACCCCAAAACACACAAAACAAACACCCCCTGCCACGCCCTGACCATACTACAATTACAAATGAACCCTTTACTGGTCAGGACGTGACAATACTATACATTACTAATAGTATACTATACTAATACCAATACTATACTAAACTTTACTAATACCATACTATATTATACCATGCTAGGTAACAATTTACTTGACACCCAGCGTCATAACATGTTATAGCATGGTCATAACCATGTCATAATATGTCATATGTCATAGCAGCTAGCATTTGGGCAGCAGGTAGCCTAGTGGTTAGAGCATTGGACTAGTAACCGAAAGGTTGCAAGATCGAATCCCCAAGCTGACAAGGTAAAAATCTGTCGTTCTGCCCCTGAACAAGGCAGTTAACCCACTGTTCCTAGGCCGTCATTGAAAATCTCTTCTCCAAGAGAAAGAGAGAGAATTAGAGGGAGCATACTTAAATTCACACAGGACACCGGATAAAACAGGAGAAATACTCCAGATATAACAGACTGACCCTAGCCCCCCGACACATAAACTATTGCAGCATAATTACTGGAGGCTGAGACAGGAGGGATTGGGAGACACTGTGGCCCCGTCCGACTATAACCCCACTCACTTTGCCAAAGCACAGCCCCCATACCACTAGAGGGATATCTTCAATCACCAACTTACTACCCTGAGACAAGGCCTAGTACACGCCCTGTATATAGCCTCGCAATTGTTATTTTATTGTGTTAGTTTTTATTACATTTTTTACTTTAGTTTATTTAGTAAATATTTTCTAAACTAAATTTTTTTAACTGCATTGTTGGTTAAGGGCTTGTAAGTAAGCATTTCACGGTATGTAGGTGTCATAACCAACCATAAAGTCTACCTGTTGTATTTGGCGCAGGTGACAAATAAAATTTGATTTGACTTAATTTGATGTACAGTATGTGATAGGCCTATCTGGCTTATATGACTATGATGGCCATAATGCTTCTTGACGGTGTCATAAAGTGTGTTTTCTAAGTCTAAGTAAAGGAAAGTGACACCGCATGGTGCTAATGCTTCATGACAGTGTCATAAAGTGTATTTCTACAAGTTATTTAAAATATCATGAAAAACATGACTGTAAAGAATTCATAACAACAATAACTAAGGAATTAAGAAACAAACTTTCAAACGAAAGTCAACTTCTTTGCAGGGAAAAAACACATTTAAATAAATGTGGGTTTTTACACCCTTATGTACAGTATATTAATAATAATACTAATGCTTATACTATACTAATAATATACTATACTGTACTAAAACTATACTATACTGTACTTTAGCAATACTATATTGTACTTTACCAGTACTATACTAAAACAATACTATACTATTCTTATACTTATACTATAAGAGGGCAAGGCATCATATAGTTCTGTATTTTTTCATGATGACAGACCATACACTGGTAACTCATGCCAGGGTAGTCTTCAAGACAGATATTGACTAATTCCATTTGAGGTAAACATTTCAGCACATACTAAATCACACACACTAAGCAGAGCAGGCCCATGTAAATACTTATGTAAACGTGATATTTCAGTTTTGTAGCAAAAAAAATATATGTTTTTGCTTTGTCATTATGGGGTATTGTGTGTAAAGGGGAGAAAAACATTTAATCCATTTTAGAATAAGGCTGTAAAGTAACAAAATGTGGAAAAAGTCAAGGGGTCTGAATACTTTCCGAAGGCACTGTATATTACATTGTGTTGTTACCTACAGAGAGCTGTAACCTACCCTAAGTGGTATCCCTCTGATGAGGATGTAATACAGTCCAGGGTTGCTCCTCCCATCCACCAATACACTTTCTTACCCACACCAAGCTCCACAGAAGCTGACAGTGAAGAAAAACAACCATTTAAGGTGAGAGTGGTTGCCCTGGTGTTGCCGACAGATACGGATGCTTAGCCCTTCTCTCTGTGTATAATATTCTGAAGGGTCATTCTTCTTTACCCTGCGTTTGATTTTTTTACTACCATTCTGCTCTATCTCTCACCTCCAGCTCTGCGGTGTGGCGATAGCGCTAGGTTAAAGGTACGCTAGCTGGTAATTTCTCTCAGTATTCTCATCTTTATCTTCCATTCCTCTGGTCTCTCTCTCTCTCCCTCTATCTACCCCCCCTCTCCCTCCATCTCCCCCTCTCTCTGTCTCTCTTTATCTTCCATTCCTCTGGTTTCTCTCTCTCTCCCTCTATCTACCCCCCCTCTCCCTCCATCTCCCCCTCTCTCTGTCTCTCTTTATCTTCCATTCCTCTGGTTTCTCTCTCCATGAGATGAGCGTGTCCTACACACACCCGTCGGTGTAATCTCCCTAGTGGAGCGCCCCATTTAAATAATGCTTTTTTCAGGATCATCACCCCCTCCTCTCTCTCATAGACACCTCTCTCTCACACAAACACACCTCACACACACACACACCACCACCACCGTAGGTTGGCTAATACAGCAATTTACACCCTGGATTTTCACTCTCACAGGGCGTTACTCTGATTTAATAAAAATGTCTCTTGTGGACATTTTGAGTAGGTGAGACACAAAAAAGCAGGATCTGAAAACCCTATCAAACCACTATCTGCGGTTTACTGAATTCCGCCTATGTGTCATCTATCCCAGTCATCATTTCATTACATTCTCTTCATCTGTACTTAGACTGGAGGACAGTAGACAGATACATATGGCAGACAGGTGAAAAAGATACCTGGATTCTTATCCATCATACAGTTTGACACCTGTCTTTCAGTATCATCATGTCCTATTGGCCAGTCGATCATATGACTGGGAAAAGGCTGTCATTACATTGGCTAGTCTGGCACCTGTCTGTCATGGCTGGTAAAAAGCTCACCCTCCTGTTGGCTAGTGTGGCTTCCTCTCTCTCAGCCACACAATGAGGGCCATCAGAGCCTTTCAGTGGATGATTTGGGCTGGAACAAAACGAAAGGTACAGCGGATGCCATGGCATGGCAGTATCCCCCTGCCCCTCCTTCCTGCCAGCTGACAAGCCCCCAACATTCATACAACGTTTCCACAGCATCTCTGCAACGTTAGAGAGCAACCAATGTCATAGAATTCTCATAGTCACACAGCCTTAGGTGAAGTGGCGAGAGAGAAGAAAAGCACTTGAGTATTAAAATGAGCTGGATGGTAGACAGCTGGCTTCAAACCTCCTCCTGATCGCAGGCAGGAGAGAGAAAAGCTTACTTTTGGACAGACTGGCAGACAAATCACATGTCTCTGCACCCTGAACGTCTGAACTGAATAGGATAAGGCTTCATTACCATACGTTTATTACCTCCTATTGAAACAGCTGCTAAAACAAAAGACCAGTTGATTATTTTGTTTGATCATTGTAGCATTCAAGGGTCTGTCTGAAAGGGAGAGAGAACAATGGGATAGGCTCACAGGGGAAGGGGAGGCTGATGTGCATACAAGGCAAGGAGGATGGGAGGAAGGCTCTGACATCCACGGGATCTGCCTGCTGCCTGCCGGACTGTCCAATTGAACACAATGGGTCCACAAGACAGAGACAGACACACACACACACACACACACACACACAATAAAGCTGAGACTGTCAGTCCTGTTCCTCCCCTGTCCATCCACTGCCATGGCTACTGTCTCCTGGGAGCATGGACTGACTCATCTGAGTTTTTCCTGATTCATAAAATACATTTTGACTGATGTGGCAATTGATATTTGATAGGTTTCATAGAATTGATAGAGCTGTCTGTGGCCCAGGTATCAATGCAACAGTAGGCTCTGATGGGGGTTACTCAAGCCTTGAAGCAATACAATTAAATCTACAGAAAATATTGGTGGTAATTGTGTTTACTGACAAATGATGTCTATACCAATGTGAACATGTATTAGCATTCTGTCTTCATCTTGTCTCTAAAATACCACCCTTACAAACAAGTAAAACATATCCATGTTACTAAAGCACAGCGTACTAACATAAGTACTTTGTCACTAATTCAGTATTTCAGTAAATCCAGTAGATAAACTCCAAAGAAGCCCATATTTTCCACTTTGGTATACAAGCATGAAAATGGGCACATTTTTCCACGCTTCTATACCAAAGTGATCAATGTTTGAGCTTATCTACTGGACTATCTCAGTGTGAGAATAGACACTAAAGTGAGGAAGTGTGGGTTTAACCTCTGAGCCTGGACTATGTGTCCTGAGTGCTGATTGGTTGGGTGAAGAGGGCTCTGATTGGGGCCAGCTCTCACTAACTAGCCAGTAATTGGGGAGCTGATTGCTCTGAGTGTGAAGATGAAACTAACCTGTCTGCCTGTACTCATCTCTGTTTAGTTTGCAACACTTTGTGCAGGTTTAATGCTTTATCATTTGTTTTTTTAATGCATTAAAAGAGCATCATAATGCATTTTACCTGAAGTATTTAAGTAAAGTGTTACAGTTCAGTAAATGAAAGTCAGGAGGGTGTTGTTGCCACTTGAATCTCTGTCCGTAGCATTTGTGTGTTGTTGTAATGCAAGTACATTGAGAAAATCAATTGATAATGCTACATAGACCTATCATTTACTGTATGACTAATATTGGTAGTCATTGATTTGATCGAACCTCACTGTATTAGCCTTGTTCCATTGGTTCTATATTAGAATGACAGATTAGTATTATTATGCATGAAATATTGGCTTTGAATAATATGGAAACAACAACACTACTAAGACAGACAGAAAACAGAGGATTACAAGAGGCTTTTTGCTCAATAATTTGATTTGAAAAGAAAGAGTCTTACCTTTGTTCCATGTTTCCCAGTAAGGCTGGTGGGAGGTGGAGATTAGCTCAGAGAATGGAGTTTGTCTGAAAGCCGATTAGCCAGAATTGAAACAGGGCCAATTGAGTTCTCTCTCTGTTAAAAAAAGGCTGCTTGCTGTGTGTTCAATCAAAAGTAAGAACTCTGAGAAGTCATTCATATCATAATGAATGGCATTCCTACGTTGTGGTCGTATGCTATGTTAATGCCTATGACATGCATTACATTGAATATTAGCAGATGTAAATTGCATGCTTAAAAGGAACATGATATTTGTTCCATTCCACTACGTACTATGACTGCATTACATTTCCAGAGGCATTTTAAATAAACCATCTTCTACATTTTAAAATAATTTAAATCTCATGGGATCTAGTTCTAAACACCGAATTGCTTTAGTTGACTCTTTTTTGGTCCTACATTGCCACCCAATGGATACAAATAGTACAAACCTTCCTTTTGAATTATTAATATTATAAAATGTTTTATGTAATCCAAAATCCCTTTCGTTGCTTTTAAAAGACAAATTCTAATTCCAAATGTTGGAAATTGTAAGGCCTACATAACTTCCCCTTCAATGTGTTGCTTGAATTGTGTGTGTAAACCTGTCAACGTGTAGTTATGACAGGCCTAAGAGCTACAGCGCATTCTGACATGTTTCAGACCCCTTGACTTTTCCCACAATTTGTTACATTACAGCCTTATTCTAAAAATGGATTAAATAATCACTTTTCCATCAATCTGCACACAATACCCCATAATGACAAAGCAAAAACAGGTTTTTAGAAAATCTTGCAAATTTTGTACAAATAAAAAACTGAAATACCTTATTGACATAAGTATTCAGATCCTTTGCTATGAGACTAGAAATTGACCTCAGGTGCATCCTGTTTCCATTGATCATCCTTGGGATGTTTCTATAACTTGATTGGAGTCCACCTGTGGTAAATTCAATTGGACATGATTTGGAAAGGCACACACCTGTCTATGTTATGTCTCACAGTTGACAGTGCATGTCAGAGCATAAACCAAGCTATGAGGCTGAAGGAATTGTCCGTAGAGCTCCGAGACAGCATTGTGTAGAGGCACAAATCTGGTGAAGTGTACCAAAACATTTCTGCAGCATTGAAGGTCCCCAAGAACACATTGGCCTCCATCATTCTTAAATGGAAGAAGTTTGGAACCACCAAGACTCTTCCTAGAGCTGGTCGCCCGGTCAAACTGAGTAGTCCAGGGAGAAGGGCCTTGGTCAGGGAGGTGACCAAGAACCTGATTGTCACTCTGAAAGAGCTCCAGAGATGGGAGAACCTTCCAGAAGGACAACCATCTCTGCAGAACTCCACCAATCAGGCCTTTATGTTAGAGTGGCCAGATGGAAGCCACTCCTCAGTAAAAGGCACATGACAGCCTGCTTGGAGTTTGCCAGAAGACACCTAAAGAATTCAGACCATGAGAAACAAGATTCTCTGGTCTGATGAAACCAAGATTGAACTCTTTGACCTGATTGCCAAGCATCACGTCTGAAGGAACCTGGCACCGTCCCTATGGTGAAGCATGGTGGTGGCAGTATCATGCTGTTGGGATATTTTTCAGTGGCAGGGACTGGGAGACTAGTCAGGATCGAGGGATAAATGGTGCAAAGTACTGAGAGAACCTTGATGAAAACCTGCTCCAGAGTGCTCAGGACCTCAGACATGGGCGAAGGTTCATCTTCCGACAGGAAAACAACCCTAAGCACACAGCCAAGACAACGCAGCAGTGGCTTCGGAACAAGTCTCTGAATGTCCTTGAGTGGCCCAGCCATAGCCCGAACCCGATCTAACATCTCTGGAGAGACCTGAAAATATCTGTGCAGCGATGCTCCCCATCCAACCTGACAGAGCTTGAGAGGATCTGCAGAGAAGACTGGGAGAAACTCCCCAAATACAGGTGTGCCAAGCTTGTAGCGTCATACCAAAGAAGACTCAAGGCTGTAATCGCTGCCAAATATGCTTCAACAAAGTACTGAGTAAAGGGTCTGAATACTTATGTGACATATATATATATTTTTATAAAAACCTGTTTTTGCTTTGTCTTTATAGAGTATTGTGTGTATAGTGAAAAAATGATTTAATCAATTTTCGAATAAGGCTGTAATATAACAAAATGTGGAAAAAGTCAAGGGGTCTGACTACTTTCTGAATGCACTGTATATGGTGCCAGATGCAAATCCTTAAGAGAAGCCAGCATCCGTACTCAAAGGACCAAAACTACAATTCTGCGACAAATGGATATGTCAAATGAGGACTTCCAAATGGATATATGTCTCAAGTTCCACGTTAAAATTCCTATTTAATGTTCCATCATCTGTAATATATGAGGTCAGCTGGTAAATATATACATATATACACAATATGTAATGTAACGATATAAGACTTCATTCCTGAGTGTCTTCATTTAAAGACTTCAGACTAAATCGACAGGGTTTTTGAAGTTTGGATATATCCAAATATAAACTGAGTCTTGACCCACTGTCATCCACCATTCTGCATGTTTCAGCCTCCGTAATGTGTTTGATTGTGGCTATTTACAGTCCATGTAACAGTGCTTTTCTGTAGCCTGTACTGAAATGCATGGCACCCTGTACCCTGCTCCTCAGTCACAGTATAAACACTCATATACTCCTCAAGGCCACAGCTATGAAAGAGCCATCTTGTGCATGTTTCTCAAAGGGTGGGGTGCCGGGTGGGATTAGAGTAAAGGGGTAAGTGAGACGCCCGGATGGGGGTGTACTTGTTGGCGCTGTGTTCCCAGGAGGAGACGAGAGAGACAATAACCTTCCTTCCTTTCCCCTCGCTATGACAGCTAAGTCATGGTCACCCACTAACTAATGGCTGTGGGGCAACATTTATCTTGTCAAGGTTGTACTTTCACCATAGAGACTCCTAGCAAATTTAAGGCGTGTGATTATATATTTTTTTTAACGTCAGACACATAAGATACATTCACGCCCTTTGACCTCGGTACCTCTCAAAAGGTGTAGATCACCTCTACCGATATTTGTTCCCCCCTCCACCCTTTTTTTTTTTACATCAACCCTTCAGCCATTCACATGCGCCCTCTTCCTCAACCTCTATCAATCAATTCATCAATCAATCAATCCTCAGTCAGGAAAATGTTACACATGCAGTATGTCGTTATTGAGATTCCAGAATCTACCCTGAAGCATACAGGAGATTGTTTGAAGTAAATTCCCACTTTACTGCTGTCGTAGAGAAGGGTGTATCTACAGCTCTGACAGAGAGAGCGAGAAAGGCTGAATGTTGAAGATTTACATCTTACATCAGTTTTACGTCGGAGTCTTACATAGCAAAGCTTAGGGTAGGCTAAGGAAGGCTGCTCTCTTTCGAGAAAGCAGGCGGCGGTCATGTCATCGTTGCCGGAATTTTGATTCTCGTTGTAGTTTACGATATAAAGGCCTCCTACACACACCAACTTCTACGGTCATGTATGAAGCCGGCGGATGTCTCGTTAAAACGTCATTAAAGGTGGAACAGATTCATTACCACAGTTTAAAGGCGAGCACTTGGGGTGGGATGTCACTTTATAGGCTTAAATGTTTAATTCATTCAAAGAACTAAAACAATTAGTGTGTTGTTTCATTTCCAGGCACTCACCATCGGTGCCAGAAAGGTATTTGCTGGAGTACGGGTGCCAGGTGTGAAGTACTGTAATGGTTTATTGAGAGTAATGTGTTTGAGATCAAGTGCAATCTCTTCTATAGTGGCCCCTTTCTATCACTAGAGAACACTCTGCTTTTTCATAGTGACCCCTCGAAGACGGCTAGATAATATACCGTACATACAAGTCTTAACCTACCTTGCTGGGAAAATAAATAAAGGTGTCAGCGTGTGCATTTCCAAAAGGTATGATATATACTTGTAAAACTTTTGAAATAAGTGCTGTGAGTGTCATTCACACACACCTCCAGAGGAAGTGCTTTGGTTCTGCTGATAACTTTATTTAAGACACGAGATCTCTACGTTAAAATACTAAATAATCATCAGCCGCGCACGTCCGTTACACAACAATAGGTGTGGCATCGCATCATCAGATCCAGTCAACTGAGAACAGTGGGCAGACTAACAGTAGGCCTAGAAGTACTGGGAACTTGGTGAGCACGCTCATCACCTAGCAACACTCTCCAATAACATCTTGAGCACACACCAAGGGAATCGTGAGCAAAACAGAGGAAACACAAATGCCATAAAGGTTTCTTAAGAGCCTTTTTTCTAGATGTTTCTAGATGTTTCCTATGGGCTAATCTTGCAACAATGGTTTCTACCTAACACAGATCACATTCTAAGTGTTGTAGTGTGGTTGGTTGCGGTACACAGGAAGACGTTTGCATTCATCTTTATACCGCTGGGGTATTGTTGTTGTAACGTGTTCCTGACATTTTCTTTCATCTTGTTTCCTATCAATGGCAGGTCAAAAACAGTCATTGTCCCTTACACCACAGGAGATTGGTGGCACCTTAATTGGGGAGGACAGGCTTGTGGTAATGGCTGGAGTAGAATTAGTGGAATGGTATCAAATACATCAAACACATCGTTTCCAAGTGTTTGATGCCATTCCATTTGCTCCGTTATTATGAGCCCTCCTCCCCTCAGCAGCCTCCTGTGCCTTACACACTCTCCTCCTGCTATAACTTGTTTTCAATCAATGATGGTCAGAATAACACACGAAGTGGACAGTCACATCAGCAACCAATCCTTTTATTGTGTATGTGTATGACCATTGACCCCACATGTTCAATAAGGAGCAAGCTGATTGGATGAGCTGATGAACACTGATGACTGCTAGCCAAAAGCAATGTGCTCTGGTGACACGATATTCAGCGCTGGTTCGTGTAGATTAATGGCTTTCTCAAACACACTGTTAGGCTTTTCACACTACTGAGCCGAGCTGTGCCGAGCTGTGCTGGCCTGGTTACGCATCCATATAGTTGCTGGGAACTAAAATGTCCTAGCCAGCATAAGACAGGTCAGCCCTATAGTGTGAATCTGGCTTAAGTGCCGATTTGGCTCTACATCGATGAAGATGATGCCAATAATTACATGACATTGTAAAATATTTAAGTTCAGAAAGACATGGACTGAATAAGGACAGTTTACCCATTTTCTTTGAAATCCAAAGTTGAAACATCTACCAATTCTACAGATGAACTACACCAACTAGCTCCTCTCTATCCAAACCTGAGGGCATAAAGATGAATGTTTGGACATGACTTGATGAGCCTTCTCGACCCCAAAACCAGCTAAAATCTAATGGAATGTCTTTTGACTCAATAGTAAAGCATAGTTATGTGGTTTATGTAATATTTAAACCGTTTCAGACTGGATATCACCGGAATGTAACCAATCATATGCCGTTTCTCACTTCATGGTCTTCTTTTATGTGATGTTACTTGCAGGCCAGGACTTGACTAGGACCAGTCAACACAGACTGGCCTGAAGTGGCTACCTGACCTTGACCACAGCACGACGGCAGCAGAGGGTCCGACGACCACACAGAATCGTCAGGCGTTGAGTCATAGCCGTTGTGGACTTCTCTCAAATATTTCAGAACTCGTCTCAACAAGCACAGACGTTATCTCTCACAGTGGGCCTGGTTTGTTGCTAGTCACTCATAATTGCAACCAAGACACCAAACAACAGTCAACCTTTAACCTCTGCTGTCAGCCAAGAACAGGTCAAGTCTTGGGACAGCACATCACAACGCCGCGGAATGCCTAGGGGGAATAAAATGTGCCGAATTTCTGGAATGGAATCTGGAATGAGGAAAAAGCAAAGGAAATAGAGTGATCTGTTCTGTTTCAAGGAGGAAATGCAGCCAGAGTCAATCTGTGTCATGGAATATCTGCATATATTCCAAATGACTTGAGTTTAGACTCCGTTTGTGATATATACCTGAAGGCCAGACGCAATGGACACTTTCTTCATGTCCATGTCTTTTTCCCTATTCATGCTGTGGGGAATGTCAGAACAGAACACAATTAACACATAAGTTAAAGAGATTCTCTGGTACTTCTATATACTTTTTAGCCAGTAGTTCTGAAAGTAGAAGTCACAAGCCAAAATTGGTCCCCGAAAATATCTCTGTCTCTCGCTCTCTGGGCCTGCCTCTCTCTGTGTGTATCTCTCTCTCTCTCTGTGCGTCTCTCTCGGTCTGTGTGTCTCTCTGTGTGTGTGTGTGTCTCTCTCTCTGTGTGTCTCTATCTCTGTGTGTCTCTCTCTCAGTCTGTGTGTGTGTGTGTGTCTCGCTGTGTGTGTGTGTGTCTGTCTCTCTCTCTGTGTCTCGCTCTCTGTGTCTCACTCTCCCCCTTTCTGTTTCACTCTCCCTCTCCCTCTCTGTCTCTCTGTCTCTCTCGGTGTGTCTCTGTGTGTGTGCCTCTCTCTGTGTGTGCGTGCCCCTCTCTGTGTGTGCGTGCCTCTCTGTGTGTGCGTGCCTCTCTGTGTGTGCGTGCCTCTCTGTGTGTGCGTGCCTCTCTGTGTGTGCGTGCCTCTCTGTGTGTGCGTGCGTGCCTCTCTCTGTGTGCGTGCGTGCCTCTCTCTGTGTGCGTGCCTCTCTGTGTGTGCGTGCCTCTCTCTTTCTCTGCGTGTCTCCCTCTCTCTGTGTCTCTGTGTGTGTGCCTCTCTGTGTGTGCGTTTCTCTCTCCCTCCCTCTGCGCGTCTCTCTCTCCCTCCCTCTGCGCGTCTCTCTCTCCCTCCCTCCCTCTGCGTGTCTCTCTCTCCCTCCCTCTGCGCGTCTCTCTCTCTCCCTCCCTCTGCGCGTCTCTCTCTCTCCCTCCCTCTGCGCGTCTCTCTCCCTCCCTCTGCGCGTCTCTCTCTCTCCCTCCCTCTGCGCGTCTCTCTCTCTCCCTCCCTCTGCGCGTCTCTCTCTCCTCCCTCTGCGCGTCTCTCTCTCCCTCCCTCTGCGCGTCTCTCTCTCCTCCCTGCGCTCTCTCTCTCTTCTCTCTCTCCTCCTCTGCGCGTCTCTCTCTCCTCCCTCCCTCTGCGCGTCTCTCTCCCTCCCTCCCTCTGCGCGTCTCTCTCTCCCTCCCTCCCTCTGCGCGTCTCTCTCCCCTCCCTCCCTCTGCGCGTCTCTCTCCCTCCCTCCCTCTGCGCGTCTCTCTCTCCCTCCCTCCCTCTGCGCGTCTCTCTCTCCCTCCCTCCCTCTGCGCGTCTCTCTCTCCCTCCCTCCCTCTGCGCGTCTCTCTCTCCCTCCCTCCCTCTGCGCGTCTCTCTCTCCCTCCCTCCCTCTGCGCGTCTCTCTCTCCCTCCCTCCCTCTGCGCGTCTCTCTCTCCCTCCCTCCCTCTGCGCGTCTCTCTCTCCCTCCCTCTGCGCGTCTCTCTCTCCCTCCCTCTGCGCGTCTCTCTCTCCCTCCCTCTGCG